>NC_041352.1:17891054-18083554 GCF_004354835.1 Perca flavescens
ACTGTCCAGATTGTCATGTAATTTGGCATGGATATTCAATGTCAATGACAACTAATGATTTTGGTAACCCTCCCAGGTGTTAAAAGGTGTCTAAAAGGTCTCAATATCGTGTCGAAGCCAATCTTCCCATGAGGGAGTTATCATAGCTCTCCAACACTGTAAGTGTAGACCGACGTGAGAATAATGCAGTAGGCCTAACCAATGAAACAAATGATTTGACCATTACTTGATGGCTTCCAGAGTCAAAATATTTCTGATGACCCCCTGACCTTGCCACTAGCACCACCATCAGGCCAACATGTCTACTGGCACCATAGACCGTATAATATTAATGGACAGAAGATGTGTGATGTCACCCATTGGTTTGTGGAGATCTGCTAGGAGTTGTCAAATTTGCCGTTACGAGCGCAGCCATCCTGGTTGCGGATGTGACGATATTAGTCAAGAGGGAGGAGTGAGGGAGGAGCCCTTACACTCTACGTTACGTTACACACTTTCACTGGCAATCACATAATAGCCACGCCCTAAAACACCCCCTGCTTTATCGCTGATTTTAAATTCAACAAGACCATAATTAAAAAAAATTATCATTCTGGGTTGCAGAAGACTTAAAACTAGCGATTGAGGCGATAAACTCATTATGAAAATGTTTACTGAGGTTCAAGTGAGAAGTGGGTCACTGTCTCATAGACTTCTACAGACACCAACCTCCTTTTGCAACCGCAGGTGTCGCCCCCTGCTGGAATTCAGATTAGAATGCAGATTTAAGGCACTTCCACATTTGCAGCACTTCGCCGAACCATTGATGCTTTGTCCATTAATTATGACTGGCGGCACACAAGAAACATTAAAATCCATTGTGCAGATTTGCAATGAAACTCACATTCATGCTCCCAGGGAACACGCTTTCTTCTATAGCTCAACCCACAACTGTTAAAGCTCTATTAGCACAGAAAAATACTTTGCACACTTCTCTACAATGTGAGAAAGGGGCGTCAGAAGGGGACAAGCAGATCAAAAGTTGCAAAGAAAAACTCCCGCAGCACGCTATCTAACTTTCAAAAATATATAAAGTTTAATAGTCTGCAACGTTTTGGTACTAGACCACAACTATTAAACTTCATATATGTTTGCATGTTAGACAGTGTCCGGGAGTTTTCCTTTGCAAAGCTCTATTTGCTAAATTATCATCAGTATGTTGTTCATCAAGGGCCCTGACACACTACAACAACAACAAAGGCCAACTGATAAACTCTTGTATGGCCTCATGTCAACTTTCCCAGTAAAAGTGTACCGTGAACTCCCCACAATGACTACAAAAACCACAAAGACTATAAAAACTATGGCCAACTGACTACCAGCATGTAGTCAGTCCCATCCCCCTTTCCTTGTGTGCGAAAGGGAAATAAGTAGTTAGTTCCTAATTTAAATAAATAGTTCCATACCATTCATCATCAGTTTGAACAGTCTTGTTATTTGCATAGAAATGAAATGGTGATTTTAGATGTTATAGCCAGTTCAAACCTGGAGTAATTAGAATTAATTTCCCTGTTTAGATCCTTTGATCATGTGGACATTACAGCATCAAATCCAATTTTTTTAATTATCTACACAGTTGGTCTGATTATTTTTTATATGTTGTTATGTGTATAATAGTATGTACCCCTGTATCGACAAAAATGGTACTTTCACTTAATGACTTAAATATTTGAGAACTGAAAATTAAAGTGTTTTGTTAGCTTAAGTTTCTTTATTATTTCCCCCCCAATTAGTACACCTTGTTCCATTGTAATTATTTAAGAAAACTAAATAAAACAGAATTTACAAAAAAAAGATTAAATGCAAATCTATGCTGTAAACTGTTTTAAGACTTGCTCTGCTGATATCCGCTGGTAAGCTAAATTAATTATTAATTAAGACCGAGAGGCAGCACTAGTTGTGACATTATTTCACTAGACAATAACGTACTTTAAAGTACTCAACTTTGCAGCTCTGTGTGTGCAGGAATGATCAAGTTCATTGTGAGGACAGAGAGCTGGGCTGCAGAGAGCAGCAGCGTGACATATGCAGCATATGGGTGGGTTGAGTAAAAGTGGAGCAGTGTTTCCCTCCGGAGGAAAACACATATGTACATCTCTATTTATGCACACGTGCACACATACAATATACTGGACAAAGTTATCGCAGTGCCAAACATGAAGGCATGTTTTTGGAGAGCACAACATATGGTGTATATGGAGGAGAATTACGCCTCAGGTTTATGACACCATGACTTTGTCACTTGCACCTGACATACAGTAACTCCACCAAGAGAGATTACATAAAGAGGCAGAGCTGAGTGGCTGGAGGTCATACGACTGCAGAATCAAGAGCGAGAAAATGTTGTTAAGGTCCATAGACAGACCGAAGGTAGATTCTGGAGTCACTCCATCACATCCTCTCCTCCCTGCCCCACCCCCCCCTTCCCCAAGTAGCCGATTTCATCCTCGCAAAGCCACTCTTCCTCTAATCTCCCCTGATCCGTCTGCACTGGCAGATATCAAACTCTTGCACGAAAAAAAAAAAACAAAAAACTGGTAAAACCTGATGAAAAATACTAGTTTACCTACAGTCAGTTATTAGGAGTATAAACAAACAACTATGCATTTTCTTGGAGATTCAGCCTTACGTGTCAATAATTTCAACTCATCAACATCAGTTGCATTCCTTGTAACACAGGCAGAGTTGGCAGACTGATAACCAGATTTCATAAAGTGGGCAAGTAGTAGCTTGTAGTTATATAATACCTAAATCTCTAAGCCTCTCTTTGGAATAGCCACTGGGCACAGGAGCATCAAAAACCAATGGGAATATACTGTATAAGTCTCTACATAATCTGTTGAACCAGAAAATCTTATCAATAGTGATGCAAAAATGTTACATCGCTTTGAGTTGTTTTGAAAGGACCACAGAATAGACAGAAAAAGCCAGACACGCAGAAGGAGAAAGTAGTTCAAGAGTAGAGGACAAAACTCCACCAACACACCTCACTTACCCAGGAGACATTTTTATTCTTGGTTTGTTTGATCATGGCAACGAGAGCAGGCCGGTAACGTGGAGAGAGGAGCCCCCTCCTCAGCAGATTTCAGCCCCACAGCCTGTTGTGTGGGCAGGTCAGAGTGGGATCAAGGGTGATGGCCGGGGGCACGCCGCGCTCAGCCATAGGTCATCATCTGCCCTGTAAACCTGCGAACCCAAAACGCCTGCTCTGACTGAACCTAGCATCTGTCAACAGGATCACACCACACTTCACGTAGAAGAGGACGAATGCAAAGTTTTCTTCCCGTGGCAAAAAAAGTCAAGATCACATAATAATCATTCAGCAAAGTTAAAGTCCCTTCCTCCTGACAGCACACAGTGAACTGGTGGACTGATTATGTATTCACGCTGAGTATGAATATGAAACATCCCAGCAGGTTTAACCCCGCCCAGCCTCAGCGTGTGCCCAATCGCAGAGCAGACCTTTGTGGCCGGCTCCCGAGGGTGAGCTTATAGAAGCATTAGGATGAACATACTGATTCTCTGGAGGAGAGGACTGGGCTCTCCCCTGACTTGCTGAAACCTACAGAAACATAACAAAAAAAACAAACAGGGAGAAGCAGAGGGAAACTTTTGGTAACTGACCTCGTCTTCATCTACCGTATGTGCCTCCTTCACTCATTATCCTTCCCTTCTTCTCTGTTTCATACTGTATATTCTCCTTCCTCTCCACCTACTTAATCTCACTTTCCTTCCTCTACACTCTTTCTTCCCTCCCTCCCTCCCTCCCTCCCTCTCAGGGGTACATCTCCTCGCCCAGCTGGTACCTGTTGTCATGACACGTCTTTGCTAAGAGACGAGTGCTGTGACAGATGAAAGATGCTCAGCGAAAATGGAATTCCCTCTCTCGTTCTTTCATCGCTATTCTTTCAGTGGTGGCATTGCTCCCCGACCCAGAATTAAATCTACTCTCTAAATGTTGCCCTGACCTTCTCGCCTCTTCCTCGCATACTTAAACCCTTACTCACTTTGTCTTATCTTTCTACTCTGATTCCATCAGCTCCTCTACCTCAGCTCTACATTTGTGGCCGTCTGTTTGGCCAAGTCGATCCGGATTACTTGTAAAAG
The DNA here is from genome assembly GCF_004354835.1 of Perca flavescens. Lineage (NCBI taxonomy): Eukaryota > Metazoa > Chordata > Actinopteri > Perciformes > Percidae > Perca > Perca flavescens. Next base: position 17,895,201 of record NC_041352.1, read on the forward strand.
ATCAGTGAAGAGTTTTAAGGCTATCTTTGCTGATTCCAGTGGATGCACTTAAGTGGAAGTGAACCACAGAGAAGATACAGATCAGCAGTTGTAAAAAAAGACTACAGGCTGTGCATCAACAACCAGAACAACCGCTGTTTACTGGTCGTGCAGCCATGATTTAACCCGCCAGTCCTCATTGATAAAGTGGCATGTGTCGCGTAACTGGCCGTTGTGAGTGCCCTCTAGCAGTCGTTTGTGAGAGCCACAAACTTAGCAGAAAAAGAAAAAAAAGAAGCTTTAAAGTAAAACATTTAGGACAGCTCAACAGTTACCCTAAAGTTAGCAAAGTTTATTCAAGATTTTGGGGCATTAGGATGCTTACACATTTCCCACCATAGGTTATGGTAGGAACATTGAATTAGGAACTGTTCATATGTAATGGCTTTTTGCTAAATTAGGTATAATATTAATGGACAGAGCATGTGTGACGTCACCCATTGGTTTGTGGAGATCTGCTATCCGTCGAGTTTGCAGTTACGGGCGCAGCCATCCTGGTTGCGGATGTGACGATTTTAGACAAAAGGGAGGAGTGAGGGAGGAGCCCTTACACTCTACGTTACGTTACACACTTTCACTGGCAATCACATCATAGCCACGCCCTAAAACACCCCCTGCTTTATCGCCGATTTTAAAATCAACAAGACCGTAATTCAAAAAATGAACAGTTTTTTATTGCAGAAGACTTAAAACTAGCGATTGAGATGATAACTTCATTATAAAAATGTTTACTGAGGTAATAAATCAAGTGAGAAGTGGGTCACTGTCTCATAGACTTCTACAGACACCGACCTCCTTTTGCAACCACAGGTGTCGCCCCCTGCTGGAATTCAGATAGAATGAAGGTTTAAGGCACTTCCACATTTGCAGCACTTCGCCGAACCGGATGCTTTGTCCGTTAATATTATACGGTCTATGGTCCTAACCTTAATTACCATGGTTACCAAACAGTTAAGATAGGATCTGCAAGTCAAGAAGTTTCCATAACACGGCCCTAGGAGTACAGGTTTCTAAAGCAAGACTTCACAGCTCCTGATCCATTTTTAACGTCTGTCGCTCTAATTAATTGTCTCTAGTATTCGTCAGCCCTCCTCTGGTGCACAAGGTTGTCTGCATCTCTCCACTGTTAATTGGCCTCAAAGAACATCTGCTCCTGTTTTAAGTGATGCTCGGTTTGGCCTGGCCGCCCTCGCTGTCTGAGGTGCCAGTTTAATGGGCATGAGCCGAGGCCACAGCTCCTGCATCTCTCTAATGATAGCTAATTGTCCATTTTGCTGCAGATTCTTTACCTTCTGTAGGTTGTTACTGAAGACACGGTGGAAAATAGAGATGCACCAATTGACCGGCTGGTGACCAGAATTGGCCGATTTTCACGTGATCGGCTCTGCAGAGCAGTCTGCTCTACTGATCTCAGGCCAATGGTCAGCTGCTCTCTCTCCCCTCTGAGGCTGAACAACTGGAACATGAAAACCGCTCTCACGCTGTGAAATATGACACCTACAGTTTATCGGAAAATACATTGGGCACACTGACTTTGATGAATTTACTGTTTATCAGACCCCAGATAAGACAAGAAGCTAATGTTAGATTAACGCTGTGGTCCCTCTGCCTCCGACGCCCCGCTGCAGGAGACGCTGTATTCCCCCGTTACGCTGTATTAACGTTACGGTTTAAAATGCTTTCCAGGTTAGTGGGGATGCATACCGCTCAAAAACAACATTAAAAACGTAGTAATCTTCCCTCAGCATTTAGTTTTGTTGCTGTGTAAAATGAGTGTAAAATACAGTGACGTTAAATCATCTGTTTCAGGTAATGCACCTAGGGTACCGTCTATTTGCTGGATTGTTCCGAGGTAACTGTCGGTAGCTAACGTTAGCAGATAAGCCCGTTGACAGCAACGTTCATATTTATGCACAATGACAAATAAAGCAAACTTGCTAAAAAAGGAACTACACTGTTTTCATACATACAGAAGTTTAGTTTGCCAAATATATCAAATTTTTTTAGTTGGATATTGGATGTGAAAAGAAGGAGATGGTTCTTCCATAACATTGCACTTTAGATGTGTGTGAATTTCCCACACCCGGAGTAATTTATATAGTTCTATTTTATCACGACCGATTATCTGTTCAAAACATGTTCTATGTTCTATGCAAAATGTTCTATTAAAGAAAAGACAGAAAATAAATATTTGTGTGTGCTGTCGAGTGGTTAGAAAAAATTTAATCGGAATCAGCTAAAATCGGTATCAGCAGGTCAAACTCAATGAAAAATCGGAATCGGCCTAGAAAATTGTAATCGGTGCATCTCTAGTGGAAAATAAAGATGGGAAAGAGGATAAGTTAAAGTATTTTATGGGGAGTTACGGTGTCAAATTGAACTAAAGTGAACCCTAAAATAAACCTTGTGTCTCATATACATCAAATACAAACAGCTCCCCCAACAGCAGAGAATCTCAAGCGATGTGTCATAGTGAAACGTAACCCTAATAAATGCAATTACTGAATAGATTGTGCCAGAAACTGCAAGCCTCACTGTAATGGATGACGGCACTCCAGGCCTCAAAAGCAGCTGCTTTCCACTGATAGCAGTCAAGCAGCCAATATGACGTGTTGGAAGAGAGAAAGGCGGCTAAAATTAACATTCACCACAGGGAGCAAATTACTTCATATGTATGGATTTCATGCAGCAGGTTGTAAAACAGCACACTGGTAAAGAGTATTCACAATATGTATTTACAGACACAAAGGGCAATACAGTACTTGCACATTTTGCCATCAGGTCAAAAGGTGTATTTTGGACTTGGATTTTGGACTGACCAAATACCTGCAAAACTAACGATATTCCCATCAGCCCTCTTGTTTGATTGAATATGTCATTTCTTGTCATGTCTATTTTGAATATTATTTAGGTTTTTAAATTCCACTACATTTTATTGTACATTGGTTTTGTTAAAATAGAATAAACATGACTTTTCATACATTTAAAAAAAACTTAACACACACGTACACACACTTACAAATGATAGGCAAAAAAAGCTGGTACAGCTGAGAGACTAAGCCAAGTATCCAATAAGCACTTTCTATTCATTATTTTTAATTTTCACCTACAGCATATTTGACAGCTGATGGTATAGGCACAGACAGAAAACGAGGGAGGAGAGAGGGTGGGGGTATGACATGCAGCGAGGGGTCTCCGGCTGGAATCAAACTGGGTATGCTGTGGTTATGTCATATGTATTTCAACCATTCGACTATGAAGACTCGCCCAATAAGGTATTTTTTCAAGCAGACAAACAAGCGGAAAGCCTAAACATAGTGATATGGTCTTTCATCGTAGCATTGTAGCAAAGTACTGTATATTTTGTAGGGAATGATCTGCATCTTTCTTCCTATGACTTCACCGTTTCCACATAAGTGAGGGGTTTAAAACTCAAGACTGTCGCAGCCCAGACGTAACAGAACCACGGTCAGTGCACACACAGTGAGCACACGGTGTCACTGACATCAGTGTTTCCAGGCATCAGTGAAGCTATACTCTACATAGGCCCTCACAGATATATATCACACTTTCCAGTCCCACGGTGAGGTAATATATTATGTAAAAGCAGTAAAAATCCACCTAAATCCGAGATTCCTAAAGGCTTCTGTGGCCAATTAGCTGCTCAGTTTCCGGACATTTCCATATTCTCTCGAAAAGTGAAAGAACGCACAACTTTTGCCAAGGAAACACTACTATGTGCTGGCCCGGCACTGCTCCCTGGGCGTGCATCCCAAAGCCTGGAAAACTGGGAATTCCAGATCACACATTCACCATGGGAGATGAGCTCACCACTAGCACACACAAGCTCAGTATTTTCTAGGAATAATTAGACTACAGTATTCTGTGTAATTCTCCAGTATCTGCCATTTCTCATTCTTTATGTGGTAGTTTTAGCACTCCCAGCAGGTCAAGTTTCCACTCATCACATGAAATATCGCAGCATCCAATTAGTGGATTGGCACAAACTTTTTTTATTTGTCCAATACTTGTTTATGTTTATTACCTGCAACATTTTTATTTATCTAAATAAATAAAGTTGCCTTGTTTGTCCTATACAGTAAGTACAGCATCACAGTTAACATGGTTGAAGACTTCTTAGTCTTGTTTTTACTGCAGCCACAAATATACTAAGATGTTTAGGGAATATACAGGGATAAATGCTTTAAATGTCAAGGACAAATTAGCACATTACAAAACCACAGATTTATAAGCCATCTGCAAAAAAAGAAAGTGTACTGTACTGCATGGTGTGCCACATACTTCCAAGTCTTTTATTCATGAGTAACTTTCATGCATTTCATTGACTCTCTGCTAAGTTCACATATAAGCACTGTCTACCACTGCTGCATCATGACAAGCAGGAAAGCCTAGCAAACAAATGTGGAAATGGAGTAGGGCCGGCTGTCTTCAATTAGCTGGAGTTTCCGTGAGGAGTGTCTGGGACTGGCCACTCAGTCCGTCAGACGGAGTCCCATCCGGCCGGGTCTCCATGCTCCACATTCCATCCAGAGCGGAATTATGTTCCGCCCCATTTCAGACGTAAAACGGTGGTTTGGTGCTCCATATTGGAAACATGTGAGAGGAGTGTCATAGAAAGAATGGCGTGTCACGTCAGCTGGGGTCCTCTCAAGGTCAGTACAGACTGTAGTTACTGGACTGGCCTCTGTGAGCTAAAACTCTGGTTTTAACAGTACTTATTAATTTCAACATGCTTAGTTTGACCACAGTAATTAAACACAAACATGTGTTGCCAGGGATACTCCACCACACTGAATGGTTTGTTTTCATGCAAACACCTTACACATGGGGCTTAGGTTGTCTGGTGTGGAGTTTCAACAGCTGGTCCTACACTAAACCAACTCATCAGTTAAATTAAAGCTTACTCAGTTGTACAGTAAATGTTGATTCAGCCTACTGCAGCCTGCAAAACCCAGGCATGCAAACAGGTCATGGGTAAAAAAGGTGAGAAGGATACGGCGGACCCCTGACCATGTAGGTGTCCAGGGGTGTGCTCCCTTGGAAGAAAGTTTTGTACATTTTAAAGTTTAACGCATCAATCTGGTGCACTTTGAGAGCAAAATGAAGAGGCTAGATCTATGTAGAATCTGTGCTCTTGTAAACAATGTTGTGTTCTTGTAAGCGATTTAACCATAAACACATTTCTGTATAGCATACATTTGAGTCATCCAAAGGCACAAGCTTTGCACACTAAATTTGGACATTTAATTTTATAAAAACTTATTACATAGAGCATCCAATCTGTACATTTAATATTAACTTTGTGAAACAAGGACCTCACTCATTCTTTGAAAAGTACACAACAGGTGTCAAATAGGGGTGCACGATTTAGAAAATGTCACGATTCAATATTGATTCTTAGGCTCAAGATTCAATTCTAAAATCGATTTTCGATTCAAAAACGATTCTTGATAAAAAAAAAGATTCACACTATGTAAATGTAGTTACTTTTCCCATATGATTGCAGTAGACATACAATTTAAAAAAAAAAAGTAAGATTTTTTTAATTAAAAAATATGAATCGTGATTTGGTATTCTATTAATCAGTTTTGAATCGGTAGAGCTTGAATCGCTATACGAATGTGAATCGATTTTTTGCACACCCCTAGTGTCAAAGGATGAAAATCTCATTCTGAAGGAAAGCATTTCATTCACACATTATTAGACTGTTCTGTGGGACACCAAAAGCAATATGATCTGCTTAAGTCCAAACCATTAGACATTATTTTTAATCTCAGTCTATAGATCCAGCAGATCAAATAAATTAACAGCTGTTGAATTAAAATAGTTTTTACTAGATGATACCTGACATCAGATCATATGGTGAAAATAAATTACAAATACTTTACTTGGGCAAAAGAGTAAAAAGGTAATCCAGCTCGCTGTCTGAAGCTAAACAGACAACTTGTCACGGTGAACAATAAGATAAATTATTTTCTAACTCTCCCTACCTCCCTTTTGACAAACGTTGCACCTTGATTTTCGACATTTCAGGTTCCTGGGCTTTGAGAAGAACATCTCTAATGCCCTATGGGCTGGAACCATTGATGGAGACCCTGCAGCCTGTTAAGGCACATTTGGAGCACACTGTCAGTACTCATATTTTCGATAAGAAGATTAACTTTATGTAGTTTGTCATGCAAGTTAGTTAACGTTTAGGGCATTGAGGGGAAGCCAAACACCGTTCATCCCACACTGCAAAGACACAAACATTGGGTTGGTAGGTCTCGGATCGAGCCTTGAACTTGACAGTGCATGTCTCCTAGCAGGTCTGTGTGTGAGCGTGCACGTGTACAGCAGAGTCAGGGTTTCTTCGTTGGTGTTTATTTGGGGTGGAGTAGGAAGCATTAGCACAGAACACAGGAGAGATCTAACAATATTTTTGATTCATTATAACTGTGGCTGGACCAGACCCCCCCCAGTCCCTTTTCAAAGGCTGCTCAAAAGAAAAACTGCCTTCTTTTGGCTGAATTTTACAAATTACAGAACTGGTGAATCACTTTCAGCCCTTAGTATCACATAATGCATTTTGCTCCTGTCAGTTGTTTAATCCAGCATTCAGGTGATCCTTGTTAACTCATAAAGCCAGGAAACTTTAACTTTGTTGTGTTTGTGACTAGGTGTGCATACTGTTCACTGGCAAATGTGTAGCAATGTGGCAATGTGTATATTAGAAAAAAAAACATTGATTAAACGATTGGGCAACTATAATGTAATAATTAATAATAAAATTGGCAAACATCCCTAGTTCCAGCCTCTAAATTGTGTGGATTTGCTGCTTTTCTTTGTCTTATTTATTGGTAAACTGAATATTTCTTTAATTTATTATTAATCAATTATCAGATAGTTGCTGATTAATCTGTAAATCAACTTACTGTTCGAGCCCTGCAGTAGCTGCACTGCATACAAGCTTTGTGTCATTGGTGAAGACTAGTGACATTTGAGCCGTAATACCCCGTAATTATGTCACATTAGAGAAGTAGGTGTTCACACTAAAATACACAGACCTCTCTATATCGACATATCACTGTTTTAGTCCATCTAAGGCTGCTGTGGCTCACTGAGCTCAAAACATTTTGTCCAATGAGCTTCTGTCTGATTTGGGGATGAGATCATAACTCATTTCTGACAAGAACTTTTTTTTTTTTTTTTTTTTTTTTTTTTTTTAAATAAATCACAGCTCATGAAAACTTTATTTCAGAGCCGTTAGGGTGTTGAAGCATTTTCTCTCTGGTGTATGGTGTATTTATGCATTTATGAGTGAGAGAGAGAGTATGTATGTGTGTGTGTGTGTGTGTGTGTGTGTGTGTGTGTGTGTGTGTGTGTGTGTGTGTGTGTGTGTGTGTGTAAAAGTGTAACATGGCCATCTAGTGGTAAAACTCCAAAACTCAATTAGGGAGGAACATCTTTATCTGCAGTACTGGAGTGTTGTGTGTATTTTTTGCCTTGCTCTATTGGTGAACAGTGTAATAGACTCTAGAAAGAAGAACATATTCCTCTTTCGCTCTTTCGTTGTGCTATACACAGGGGAGTCTACAGAAAACAACCACATCTGAATGACAGAATTATGAATGCAAAGGACGGTACAGAAAAATGCATGCATCGTTAAATTTTAAATTTCCCATCTCAAGTCATACCAGTTAGCAAAAGCACACCTCACATTTTCTTCTCACTGCATTTCATTATACCTAACAGCCACAGTGGTCTTATTCCCTTATAATAAACAGCTTTTAATTCCGGATACTAAAACACAAAGGACACATGAAATAAACCAGCAAAACCCAATAAAGTGGAGCTGTCAACCGAGCATGTGCCTGCAGCGTGAACTCTCTGTATTCAATAGCATTACAACCTCAGCTGTGCACCGAAATAAATATAAAATCAAATATTTATTGTGTCTGGCGGCATGAACAGAGCTCTGCAGAAAACTGTCAGGCGGCCAGTGCATCGGAAATATTTCAGCTAAATCCTGCAGCATTCAGGACTGGTTTAGGATAGAGATCTAGCAGTGATCAACATCGAGGGGGAGAGCTGGCAGGCATCCACTGATCCATTCGGTCTGGTGCTTCTCAGTAAAGTTGTGCATGTATTGAAACACCAATACATATAAATTATTCATACAGTAACCCATTGTGAAAAAATAATAAAGCGCATGAAGCACATTAGTCTGTTTCATCAGCTTCTCTTAATCTCTCTCATGCACACTCTCTCCTCCAATCATTGTGCAATCTGCAGCTTCAAACTCACATATGGAAGCTGTGCTCTCCGGCGATGGCCCAGCCCACAGCACGGCATGAAGGGGACCAGGGCAGGGAGGAACGAACGGCCGTCTCACAGACTCCCTGTCAGGCAGCAGCATCCGTTCAGCCTCGGTCCATGCCGGCGGGCTTGGCCCACAGGGGTGCAGACCACCAAAAGACGCAGAGGAGATGACGAGGACAGAGGAGATGCTTGACGGAGGAGTGAGCAGAGGGAGCAGAGGACTGACGTGTCCACACCAGCCCCCTACTTCTGTCCACCCACCCCCCACGTGTACGCCAAATCCCCTCAGAAACTCTCAGGATTTAAAAAGTCAGATTCTGATGCCCCCTCCTCCCCCTCTTCATCTTCTACCCATCTCCAGACTGTTGCAGCAGTGTGCCCACGAGCTGACAGTGAGGTGCATGTCTGAACCGACTGTTTACCCCACCCCGAAATCTGTAACCGCTCCAGCAAGATCCTCTGGGCTGCCAAATCCTCTGCAGTGCTGCTGTGCTGTGGCAGAGAGGTACAGTTGCAGGCTGGCACACTACTTCAGCTGCTGGTGGATTTAGACACACTCATAATCACACACAAGTTTCTTCTCAGCATGGGAAGGAGGTGGAGTTCTAAGTGTCCTTTATTGACCGCTGTCCCTTGCTTCCTAATGGAGGATGCTGCCTCTATACTCCCCGCCTCCTTTCATCCAAGGTTCAGTCTGTTTTAAAAGCTTGACACACACACTCTGGTTTTCGTCTTGACTTATTGCCTCCCATTTGATCTTCAGATTTTATTGCCTCTTCACTCTCTTCCTTTATTTTTTCCTTTGTGTTGCGCAGTCTTCATTTGCATTGCGTTATCATTTATACTTTCTCTGTGTGAGAGGTTAAGAGAAGCTGACAAAGCTACTGGTTGCTGAAGAGACTACACTGTGCTTTCATGTTAGAGAGAGAGAGAGAGAGAGAGAGAGAGAGAGAGAGAGAGAGAGAGAGAGAGAGAGAGAGAGAGAGAGAGAGAGAGAGAGAGAGAGAGAGTCTCGTGCACAGAGCCGAGCAGCAGCAAAACTAACTGCCTGTGGTGCAGAGGGAAGTCGCTCACACAGTTTGGTCATGCCGAGGGTGAGCGCAGGGCTAGCGTGATTGTTTCTTCCCTTCACGCAGCTCCACTCCACTCTTGCCCTTCTCCACTGCGTTCAGGTGATTGAGTCCAGACTGACTGGCAGCCTCACTGCTGTGTCAGCTAGAAGTGCACATATTCTCGCTCTCTGCCTCGGTGTTCAATGAAAGACACATGTGGTGGGGAGCTGCAGAGGTGAGATTCATACACACAGCATGACAGTGGACTGTTTTTTAATCCAATCTGGCAACAACGGCACACAGCATGCACGGTGGATTGAATTTCGATGTTCCAACTATGCCCTTTCGCTTTGAATTGTCTTGTCTGCAACATTTGCAAATAATTCATCAATTTAATTTGTGAATGATAGGAATTTGTAGCAATATTAAAATAACAGCAGACATTTCTTGAACGTACAGGGGTTTGAGATAGAAGTTAATCAGCAGGCATTAAAGTAAACACATCATGGCTTTTTAATGGACCCAAGCTGCATCCGTTCAGTTGGGTTGCATTCAACGTGAAGCCTAAAACTCAATTCAAAAATATTTGCATAATTTGTCTGGATGATACAAATTGGTAAAACAGCTAAAACATTAAGTAGTGAATTTCATATGGTATTTGCAATTAATGCCCGTTGAGATATTAAGATCATTGAGATGGCATGTTGAAGGTAAAAGTTGTTTTGGTTTGGTATCTCTGTGTACAAGCACTTGGCTGTGGTCCTTTTCCATAATACCCTTATGTCACCTTTTTTATCACAGCCTGATGAACAATGTGCTCCATCTTAATATTGTGCGGAGCTGACTTTGATGCTGAAGAGTCTAAATCTTGTTTCATGAAGATAAGGGTAGCTTGTCTCATCTGCTGCAACACACACTTTATCAGTGTTGTTCCTCTGTGCGAGGTGCCACACAGTGACGGTAGTTTGGCAACAGGAAAATAACAACATGATTCCTGCTGTCAGACAGAGATGTATCGGGATAAAGACAAATTCAACTGTCTGCCTCCTTACGGAGACAAAGTATCTGGTGTTGCTATATATCATATTGCACTGTAACCCATAGGTTTGATTAAGAAGACATAAGGCATTGTCAGAGGTACTAAAGAGGCACCTAAACTTAGCTAGGGTTGGGTTCCGGTGGTTGTTTTCCTAAGACAGTAAAATGGAATCTGATAAATTGCCTCAGGTGATGTCACTTGAGTCAGCGTTGGTTGCGGCTGAATACTATAGGTTTGAAATAAAAAAGATCTGTGAGTGTGGAGTTAGAAAGAAGTGAGCTTACCAGACCTCTTTAGCCGCCCCTTTACAAAAAAGGCATAATTTAATAATAGTTAATTTAAGTTTAAAAATAGCTTATCTACTTAAAGGAATATATATATATATATATATATATATATATATATATATATATATATATATATATATATATATATATATATCTATCAGGGCTCGACATTAAGGCTTGTCCGCTTGTCCGGGACAAGTGGATTTTTTGTAGGACAAGTGGAAGAGAAATTTACTTGCCCCACTGGACAAGTTAAAACTCAAAACAAAATGCCACTCATTTCGTCAATGTTACAGAATTGAAACAAATACATATTTTACCCCACAATCCCGGGCAGCGGGTCGGCGGGCCGCTAACGTTAGACCCAGCCCGCTGTTCAGCGCATTCTCCGAAAGCGAAGCAGCATGAAGGCACGGTGAGCTAGCCGGTGTTAGCTTGCTAACTCCACCTTAACGTTACCTCCTCGCCACATCGTTCACAGAAAACAAGCTGAAAACAGAAGTCACTCGTGGCGATAGCAATGTGCTTTGTGTGGATGAAGCATTATATACGTTATTATGTGCCACTCATTCCGTTTATGTTACAGATTTTACTTTACCGATTTGAAACAAATACATTAACTAACGTTAGACCCAGCAGCAGCGGGAGAGCGGACCGCTGACGTTAGACCCAGCCCACTGTTCAGCTCCTTCTCTGTAAGCGATACAGCATGAAAGCACCGCGGAACCAGCAAGCAAGGCAGCCGGTGTTAGTTAGCTAACGTTAGCATGCTAACTCCGCTTTAACGTTACCCCGTCCCCACGTCGTTCACAGAAAACGAGCCGAATAAAGCGGTCACTCGTGGCGATAGAAGTGTGCTTTGTGCGGATGAAGCATAAAGTTAATTTGACTCTTGACGGCTGGCTCTCTGCCTCGTAACGTTACTAGCTGCTCCGCTACTCGTTTGTCGCGGATTACATATCAGGTAATAATCAACTGTAAAGTAGCTACACCTTTTTAAAGGATCCCTTTTGACACCAACATTTAGTAGCAAAATCCATTGTTATGTCTACAAAATTATTTTAGATATAGTATAAGTTCAAGTCACCACTACCTCTGGTCAAAATATTGAATTAGTATCTCAATATATTGACTCAGTATCTCAGAATATAAACAAAGAATATCAAAGTAATGAGAAACTATAAAATATTGACTTAATCTCAATATATTGGCTTAGTATCGTAATATATTGACTTAGTAACTCAACATATTGGTTCAGTATCTCAATATATTGACTTAGTAACTCAGAATATCTCAATATATTGACATAGAAACTTAGAATATTGACTAGGAATCTGAAAGTAATGATAAACTTTAAAATATTCACTTAGAATCTCAATATCTTAACTTCTGCACACCGGCGTATAAAGTTTAACTTTGTATTATGAGTCTGGAGATCCTTTTTTCTTGTTGAAGGGGAAATCTATTCTTGGGACACGTTTGTTTCTACTGTTTAAACTGAATTGTATTAATGTTGATAGTGTTTGGATGCTTTCAATGGTTTCTTCAAATTCTGCATTAGCAAAACACAAAAAAAATTATAAAATGATGAATCTTTACCCGGACAAGTGACTTTTGTTCATGGACAAGTGAAACGTAAATGTACTGCCTCAAAAAGTTAATGTCAAGCCCTGATATATATATATATATATATATATATATATATATGGAAAATATGCTTTTTTGCTAAGAATTAGATGAAAAGATTAACACTACTCTTACATGTATGTCTGTGCGGTAAATATAAAGCTACAGCCAGAAGCTGGCTAGCTTTAGAAGACTGGAAACAGGTGGAAACAGCTAGCCTGGCATTGTCCAAATGTAAGCAAATCCGACTACCAGTACCTCTAAAGTTCACTAGTTAATACTTTCAATCAGTACTGAAACCAAAGGATAAAACAAGGATGCTTGTAGGCAGGTCTGGTTACCTTTGGACAGAGCTAGGCTAGCTGCCCCCCACCCCCCAAATTCACATTCCAAGGGGCTTTGAAAGGGTGCCTACCGGTATTCATTAGGAGGATTCTGGTAAAACACTAGTCTTACCTACAATGTTATGCAGCAGTTCAATGACATCTAACAGCATGTTTGAAGATATGTTATATTCAAATTGTAATATACAAGGTAATGTAATTTCCTTTTTGTAAAAAAAAGAGAAATTTTAGAGAAATAGGGCACACACACAAAAAAGGAAGATCGGTTTTTCCTAAAGATGCCTTGTTTATCCACATAACACACCTAAGGTCTTTATTTTATCACTGGAATCTTCTTTTTTAAAGTTGTACTACCATCCCATCATACATGGATCACAGTGATGTGTTGGTAAATACATGCAGCATTTCTGGACTCAAGTGGCCCTGTGCAGATGGTGCATCATGTTGAAAAGCGTTGTGCTCATCAGTTATGGTATTATTATAGTAGTAGCATACATCTCCCGCTCCGGTCTGACAGACGCTCAGCCAAACATAAATCTGGCACCGTCTTTCATCAACATTGAAGCTTCTTTAGTTCACTGCCAATAATTCACTGGCTGACATGTGTCTGCTGTGATGGAAAGGCATCATTATAAACAGAGAGAGGTGCACCTTACAGTGAGACGGGAATCCTATCTATCAGGTAATCTGTCAGAGCCTGCCCCCCTTTGAGAAGTCATCATCACTCAGTTGTTGCTGACGCCATTAAAAAATACTGCAGGAGGAGATCATGTCTACAAACTAAAATACTGCCTGTTTAATAGAAGTCCACAATGCTTTCTGGACACACCTTTAAAAAGGTAATTTACTCAAAAAACTGCATCCCTTCTTCCAGCATATCCGTTAGATTAGCACCTACACAAAACCATTGTTCACAAGCAGATAGAAACCAACTGAGATAAAGCAAGTCTCCATCGCTAGCCAGAAGACAATCTCAATCAATCACAGAGGCAGCAGACACCTAATGACGAGAGCAAACTTCCAAGGCATGAGAATGAGCTAATTAAATACATCCATATTGTGATTAAAAAAATGCAGTATTGTGAATAACTTTAGGTTTACTTTCCCAGTATATAGTTTGGATGTGTTGCACCATTTGTAGTTTATGTATGCGGTTTATGAAGAGAGCTGAAAGCATCGATAATAAATTAATCAATATCTTGATCAACAGAAAATAAATCAGCAACTTTTTTTTTTTTAACAATTCATTATTTGAATCATTTTTCAAACAAATGCCACACGTTACCAAGTTTCAGCTTGCTTGCAGTTAGCTGGAAAAAACAAGCTATTTGAAGACGTCACTTTGGACTTCAGTAAATTGTGATGTGGTTGTATGTGACATTTTAGCAACAACTGGCGACTACATCAAACCCCCAGAAGCACTCTTTGCATTTCACAGAAAGGCTTATAATCACTACTAAAATATGAGCAATAATCAGTAAAACAATCACAAAGTGTGAACGATCAGCAGCACTTCTCTTCAAATCAGTGGTTTAGAGAATGACAATAACATGCTGCATCCATCTTTATGATCTAAAACAATGTTCAATACACTACACTACATTTTGATGGACATTATTTAAATGAAAAGACTTTGATCACTCATAATAACAACAGAAAGCATTGCCCTTGTCCACTAGGGGGGTAGTGCATCAGCACTGTGACAAATTAATTTAGCCTTCGCTGTAACACAGCAGGGTGGGGTGAGTGGATTCAGGCCACTGTGAACTCAAGACATTCACTACTGTAAAACATTTTCCCTGTTTTTTTTCCTTTCTTTTTTCCACACCTGTTACTTTGCATATGTAAATCTGTGTAAAAAGAAACTTCCTGGGTGGTTTTAGTGTCAAATGTCAGGGACAAATGCTTTTTACAGAAAGAAAAAAAAAAAGATTCTGAACTCAAAAACAGACTTTGTAGCTTGATTTGGTTACTCTGGCACAGATACTGTAAATTATCACCACGTTCAATACCTGCATTCATTCCTTCTACCACTAGATGGTAGTCTGGTGCTTCTATGATGGTTGATAGAGCACCAGTGGTTTCCACATTTTAACATTTCCAGTGTTTAACCCCATGCATAATTTCTGCAGTTTGATGCCAGAAAACGCATATGGCTCCCCAGAAATATCTACTATAGGAAAGCTATGACATATGTTGCTAAAAAGTCCAGGCAAAAGGTCTGCAGGGTTAATGTTACACTCCACTTTTCCAAGATTTCCAATGACTACTCCATACCACTACAGTATGGCACGGCTATCTGTTAAAATTAAAGGGTTGCCAGATCTGATAAGTATCAGAGTCAGTAATAAGCTCTTTGCGTCACCCCTTCTCTCCATTAAGAAGAGAAAAGATTATCTAGAGGCTGATGAAAAAGAAAATTGCCCCAATCAGAGAGAGAGTGAGAAGGGGTTTCCTGCCCTCACCACACCCTCGCAGGCAGCCTTTCAACACTAAACCCATTTCCTCTGCCTGAATGTACAGACAGAGAGGGTCGAACTGCAACAATGTGCCATGGAAAGCTGCTGCAGTGGGTGGCGATACAAAGCCTGGTGCATCCACTTACATAAACAGTGTGAGTAGCAGCAGGATGTTAATTATGACATAATACTCTGCAAATTATCAATAATCACAGTTTGAATTACTGTACTGTATATTGTTTCTAATGCAGAAATAAGTCTCGTTCAAGTTAGCCCCTCCAATCTTTTTTGGTAGGTGCTTTGATATTAAATTTATTCAGTCATTTTATTACCTCCATTGTTGTTTTTCTTTGTTTCCTTAAAATGTATGCTCTTCTTTGCGTGTTATCTGTCACATTTAATACCTGGTGTCTATAACTACATTATCTCTGAGCCAGAGGGCAAACTAACATCGTAAAGTGGAACTCATCAAACTCAGCATTCATTAAACAAAAAAGGTGATGTTGGGGACCAAGAAGCTGGTTAAACATTGATCTTAACCAAAAATGGCTCAGACTGAGCTGACTGCAGAGACAAAGGATCTTGGCCTACATGTGAATCCCAAAGCCAGTTTCACCAAACTCCTACAGGCAGAGTCGCCAAGATGGAGGTTCTACCTTCACCACATGCTAGGCAAGGCAGACTGGTGGTGAGACAAAGAACTGCTTCACACCTGTGACAAAGTTGCAGTTTTCCCATTGGCTGTCGGGCCTTTGAATGCACCACCCCGCCACTAGGAGGTGGAGGAAGGATAAAAGCTGTCGGCTTTTGCGTTTCTTTGCTCTTTCCATGGTGACTAAGGTCACTACAGGAGGCACTCTAGTCCGGGCTAGCTAGCCAGCATCATCTCGCTGGTCGAGTTTTGGAGCTGGGACAACTTTATATTGGTCTGATATAAAAAGGGGATCCGAGGAAATACTGGCCGAGTATTCCCTCATCTGCAGCGGGTTTAATCAGCCTGGATTCAAGAAAAGGACGGCGTTCTGTTTCTTGCTTGTCGACCTGGATCACGTATCGTCCCCTGCTCTGGACGAAACGGATCGTTAACCTCTGGCGAGAGATTAACTGACAAACAACACACAGTAAGGCTGTACACAGTTCTGGGCAGACGTTAGAACTAGTGCGTTTTGGTTTGTTTATTAATGAGCAAAGGGTTCGCTACCGCTTGTGCCATTAATGTGATCTGATTATAATCATGTAATGGTCCATATATGATTATTAATCTGTTTTCTGTGAATGTATCAATAGATCACGATACCGTTGATTATGTTGTGTTAGGTAGCTGGGTATAACTGTAATTGCTACCTGCTAAATCACTCCTTTCACGGAGTTTAGTTACTGTCCGCGAGATAATCGCGATGAATCAGCTGTTAGCCACTGAGCTGGCCGTTATCAATATCTAAGATCAGAGTGTGTCTTTTCTTTTTCTCCTTTATTCTGTTCCTTTTACTAACACACACACACACACACACACACACACACACACACACACACACACACACACACACACACACACACACACACACACACACACCATATAAGCTAGCCACGTAGCTCCCGAGCTAACGCTGCTATCTTAACCACGTGGGGTTTGTATAGAGCTAATAGGTGACCTAGCATATGGTATAAACGCGCGTTGCCTAGCAACCCCCACCTCAGCTTCTTCAGCCCCTCTCCGTGCACCCAGCACCACTACCGCCCTCTTGAGGCTAAATAGTTTTGTGCAGCTCACAGGAGTAGCCATTTTTGTAGTTTGTAGTTTTGTGTTAGAAATTTCGACACACACACACAGCCACGTGTCCACAACACATGCTGTTTTGTTTTTGCTTTGTTTTTGGGTTGTGATACTGAAAAAGGTATAGAAGTTTATTATGGAAGGATTATTGATTAGCTACTGATAATTGTGACGTTAATAAATCTTATTATACTTAATTATGTGATTATTTGTGTACTTGTTGTAATAATTGCTGGCTAAAAAGGTCCGTGCTCGAAATCACCACTTCCTTTGTTTCCTTTTAAAGGATTTTCACAGAAATGAGACTGTTCCACAGTTTGATTATTGGTCCCTAACTTGCAGGGTGGTGGCCCATTTTGATTGTTTGTCGATTTGATAAAATTATTAATAACCATATTCCTAACTTTACTAATATTGATAAAACATCTTTTGATAATTTGCCAATGTTCAAATCTGTACCCTAAGGGAATCCAACAGTGACCAGACATTCATCATTAGAGATTCCACTTTTTGCAACAGCCTGACAGAAGAAATGACACTTGCAAAGTCTGTGTCTTTTTTTAAATCCACTACTTCGGACAAACTTTTGTAGACTTGCTTTCAAGCAGTTCTTTCCCTCGTGTTTAATCCTGTTGTTTGCTCTGAGCTTTGTTTCTCACTCTCTGTAAAGCACTTTGTTAACTGTTTTTAGAGAAGCGCTATATAAAGAAGTTTATTATTATTCAGGGTCATGGGGGGCTGGATCACTTCCCAGGATGCATTAGGCACAAGGCAAACTGTCTAAACACATTGCCAGTGTACAGATGGACAATCACTCACATTTACACCTATGGGCAGTTTTGAGTTCCCAATATACAAAATACAGCACTCAAGGCTCTATGTGGGGTGTTGTTGTTGTTGGTGGTGGTGGTGGTGTTAACAAGATATAGCGCATTAATTCATGAGCTTTAAAGCTGCTGGCAGAGGAATTTTGTAACCTTTGGACAGAGCCAGACTAGCTGTTTCCCCATTTTCAGTCTAAATGCTAAGCTAGGCTAACTGACTGCTGGCTCCAGCGTCAAACTATCCTTCGAGGCAGAAACAGATAATCTGCTTTCATCAGCCTGATGCTGAAACATCTGTTTTTCTGCCTCCTGAGAAATGGGTTGACTTAAATGTCTGGACTGTAAAAGGAAATCAATGCAGAGTGCTAAAACAATGATGTAGACTACATGATCATAATCTCAATACTATTAATTAGCATCTGTAGCTCTTCACCATGCATAAACAGCATAAACAGATGGACGATGCACTACAACTCACAAACTGTTTGGTGAGACGATGTTTGCTTACATTGCTGAACAAGACCACCTCCACATAAATAAAAATAAAGTCATCCACCCGATAATGAAGTTTGCTGACAAATCTATGACAGTTCTGCCCTTTTTCCTTCTTAATGGGAGAGCTGAGCTCCAGTTCAACACTGACCTCGCTACTCCCACGGCTGAGCGGTCTGGTCTGGCCTGTACCTCCACCCTTCCCAGCCTCCTCCATACTCCCCCGGGCATCAGGCCACAACCACAGGGAACGCCTCTCATCCTTTCTCTCTCTCAACCTACTCTCTGGCTGCCCTGTGCCCTCTATCTGTAGCAGCATGAGTAATTCTGCCTTTTAGGAGCTGTTGTGTACAGTTACTGGAAAGCCATTTTTTTTTTTAATGGCGCTTGGAGCGGCACTGGATCGATCACACAGTGACCTGTCTTAGCTGTTCTTAAGACGCCTACAGGAATTATACCAAGACTATGAGGCATTAAAACAACAGGTCAGACAGGAGGGAGAGCAAAAGGCAATATACTGTACAAAATCTGAAATCCAGTCATGCACAACATTCTTTAGAAAACAGCAGCTTTGACGGTTGACGGAGAGGAGAGAAATAACAAACCAAAAAGAAACGAGAACCATAAGACAGATTGATGAATAGGCAGTGATTTAACCACACAAAGGTTAGCTTCATACTTTCCCGGGATGGTGTTAGTGTAGCGATCTAAATATTACGTCTTCGTTCCTCTGTGAAAATAATCACAGGCAGTATGATTGAGCATGAGGGCAACGGGAAAACAGGTCAGATTAAAACTGTTATGATAAAACAAATGAAACTGTATTTACATTATTATCCAAACAGAGGAGAAGTTACTGGAAGGTCTGCTATTTCTGGGGCCCTCTTGCGGCAAATATCTATAAGGGGATATTTCTGCTCGGCATGCGAGGGCCTCACTGACCCTGAAACACATTACTCCTCTACTCTAACCACATCCCTCTAGTGTCACTTACTTTAATGGCCTCTTATTTCTGTAGGATGTGGCGTTACATTGCAGAAGGACGCACAATCTCAGCCTAATTGACTTTATCTGTGATGACTCAGACTGGAGGGGAACTCATCATTTGGGGACACGACTGTGGGAATGGGCACGAGCTCCCACGGGTGGTGGTAAAAATCAGGCAATTTCTTACCAAGCAGGTCCTGCTGAGCTGATGATGATAGCAGCTCATTCAGAAGTTTTCCGTGGCCTTGAGACGAAGCAGACAGCAGGCCAGGAGGTGCCGTTGTGCTCTGATCTCCTCCAGCTTCCCGTCGCTCTGTCGCAGCCGTGCCAAAGACGAAGCGATGTGTGCCTCCTCCAAAAAAGGCTAAAACATTTAGGCAGGGGCGCGCATCCTTAACCCGGCCCATCCTGTCCCTTGCAGGTCTGCTCAACAAATACCAGACACGTTGAATGTGTACCTCGCAAGATCTGCTTTATAACAAGCCACTGTGTCACTGCTGAGAGCACAAAGGAGAGGCCTTCACTAAACATACTGTACCCAACAGTGTTTACAGAGGGCTCTCACTGCGATGCACATCTCATCTTTGATGGATGATGATGACTGAGGATGGGCTCTTATGCCAGTTTGCGTTTACCGTCAGGGATTAACGCACACTTAGACACACACAAGTGTGACATTCCTGAATGAAGCATCTGTAGCCAGGAAATTATATTACTCATGATATTCCTGTATGGTGCAGAAAATGATCAGACACATCTTCCTTGGACCTTATCAAAAACAGAACTTTCCCCATAGGCAGTAGAAATCTACACTCTCCGTACCATAGCTTATGTTCCACAGACTGTGGCACCATGTGCCTTTGCGACCTTTTAATCATTTTTTTTATTTCTAATCAGACAGCTGATAGTAGAGAGATGACAAGAAATGTATGAGAGAGAGATGGGGAAGGACACGCAACAAAGATCCCCAGCCGGATTCAACCAAGGACTTGTGGGGAACCCACAGGGGGGCAGACACCATCACCTCATTTAAGAATAAACTGAAAACTCTCCTCTTTGATAAAGCTTATAGTTAAGAAGTGAGGAGTTGCAGCGTCCGCCTAACCCGGCCCACCTGCTTCTCTTCGTAGTCATCAGATTTATTGATCATATAATCAATAATATAGTGTGAGTAGAGGGAGGCAGGCCAGTACAGCCTCTCATCAATGTTTTCATTTGTTTCCTTTTGTATGCATCCTGTCCCAGAACTGCTTGTTACTAACCAAGCTCTGGGGAGTTTACTCCCCGGAGTCCTTATGTTTCTCCTTCAACGCCCGGCCGCGTCCTGCTGCGTCTGCTGCACCCACCCATGCTCTGCAGCGCCACGTCTCATCCCGCAACGTCCTGCTGTGACATGAACTACAACGACTACCTTCAAAGTCACTGTTCCACTATCTTTAATGCGACTATTATCGCCATCACACCCCCAACCGGCCCCGTCAGACACCGCCTACCAAGAGTCCGGGTCTGCCGAGGTTTCTTCCTAAAAGGGAGTTTTTCCTTGCCACTGTCGCAATAGCCACTTCTAATGCTTGCTCTTGAGGGAATTACTGTAATTGTTGGGGCTTTGTAAATTACAGAGTGTGGTCTAGACCTACTCTATCTGTAAAGTGTCTCGAGATAACTCTGTTATGATTTGATACTATAAATAAAATTGAATTGAATCCCTAGGCCACGGGAGTGCCCCAAAGTTTAAACGTTTTTTAAAGTGAACAGCTATCCTTACCTGGCGAACAAGGCTGTTGGTTGTGGTGTCGGAAGAGGTGCTGCCATCTGAACCTTTAAAACGACCTTTTCTTCGAGCTCCTTTGCCTTGAGACTACAGACGACCAAAAAAGAGAGAGTGGAATTGTTAAAGAAGAGGTCCTCGTCTTACAACGTACTGCTCCAATGTAAAACATAATGCACATAATTCACAATCCTCATTCTGATTTAAGTACAGCTAGTCTTCAGCAGTCAGAGTTAGAAAAATCAAGTTTGTCTTCAAACTAGAACTGCAAATAAGAGTTATTATATTATTATCAATTAAATGGTTTATCTGTAGAATGTCAGAAAATAGTAAAATGAAAAACAGTCCAAGTTGATCTCTTCAAATGTTTTTTCAACTGTACAAACTCTAAAGATATTCAGTTTACAATTATATATAAGCGAAAGGCAGCAAATGCCAAGCTGCAACCAGAGAATATTTGCCATGCCATGAAGTGAACAACATATAGCTGCAACAAGTTGTCAATTAATCGATCAATAAAATGAATTGGTAACTATTTTGATAATTGTTCAGGTAATTCTTTCAGCATAAATGCCAAATAAATCGGGTTGCAGCCTCTACAATCGGAGGGTTATCTTTAGTAAACTAAATATCTTTGGGTTGCGGACCGTTAGCTGGACAAAACAAGATATCTGATGATATCAACAAAGATGCTGGGAAGATTTAAAGTGCATGTTGTAGACCAAACAGTCAATGCACAAACTGACTAACTGTTTCTGCTGTCACAGTGCATATGGGCATGCGAGTAGTGTTTAAACACAGGCTTGACAAAAATGTGAAGCTATCCTTTTAGTGTAGACATAGAGCCTCACTGTTAGTTCAATTAGTTAAGTACGGCTTTCAATGTTTTTTTGAAGTGTAACATTATGACAGGTATCATAAAAAAATGGTTATTATGTGGGTGGTCTCTAATATGCAAGCTGATATGATCAGGGGCTGGGAAAGTGATGCACTCAGCTCAAGTGTTCATACAGCATGTGTTGCTAGTAGCAACTGGAAAAACAGAAATTCATTTCAAATCTGCCTTTTATTCCAGCCCATTCCCAAGGGACATGTTAATCATGCATATAAAAAGAGACAGCGAGATTTTTTGACTTTTGTAGAAGCCAGTCATGTAGAACAGTTTAAGCTGCAAAGAGAGTCTGAAGAACAGGATGAGGTTTAATTAACCTCAATGAGCCATAGAAATAACACTATTTAATATAATACTATTGACTAAATGCACTGTACAGCATGAGAAAGATGTGTAATGCACTCTAATATTTTACCTGAGGCTTTCTGACCATCCTGTATTAGCAGATATTTTCATAGAGTAAAACACTGGTGGAACGTAACTCTACATTTACTTAAGTAACACGTTGAAGTACTTGTGCTTTTATATTTTATGCTAGTTTATAGTTTATAAGTCTCCTCTACTACATTTCAGATGGAAATACCACACTTTTTAATTCACTACATTTATCTGACAGTTTTGCAGTTTATGATTTATTTAAAACATCTGATCAGTTATTGAAATAAGATGTAGCCGATATTGTTAAAATTCAAACCACCCACAAGCATATTTGTTAAAAGAAATGCTTTAGTTGTGCTAAAAAGCTGCTTAGTGTCAATACATCAATAACACATATAAAGTATGTAATTCTATTACAGGAAGGAAAGGAAAT
Source organism: Perca flavescens (assembly GCF_004354835.1). NCBI lineage: Eukaryota > Metazoa > Chordata > Actinopteri > Perciformes > Percidae > Perca > Perca flavescens. Next base: position 17,917,917 of record NC_041352.1, read on the forward strand.
TCAACATAACAAGCAGCCTACTTCTGATACTATTAGTACATTTTGTTGATAAGCAAGTAACGTTACAAACTTTTTGAAATGGTGTTTTTAGACTGTGCATCACTACTACTTTTACAAAAGGAATGCAAATACTTCTTACACTACTGGACTTGTTATTAGCCTACCTAAAAACATATATATTTTTTTAATTGTATCCTATTTGTAGTAGCCTATAATATTAAAACATTAGAGGTTTGGCTAAAAAGACAAAAAGATGTTGAGACACGAACCTGCTTCCCACCAACATAAAGTAGCCTGGTATTCAAAATTAACAGCTTCGAAAACATTTTGAATTAAAACCAACCGTTACAATTCAAAAACGGGCTCTCGAGCCGATGTAATACTCGCGCGGCTCAGAGCAGGCTACTTAATCCAAACTTAATTTAAAATAGCATAGCAGCCACCAATAAGGAGGAGCGAGGAAGTGGACAGGTGAGCCAAAGTTGACCTGCTTCTTCCGCATGCTAAGCTAACTTTCAACAACTACAACAGCTTTTAAATGAAATATATCTAAATGTTAATTAACTTACTTGTAACATCGGATGTTCCAGCGAGTCCATGTGTTTGTCCAGAGGTGTTGCTACTCTTGTTTTCGGAGTATTATTGACGACCATTACAGGACCATTGATAAAAGCAGATATTCAACAATCGGCTTGGGAAGGGGGCCGCAGGTGTGTCCGAAACTAAATGTTACCCGCATTTTCTTTTTTTAATTAGTCACCGGTTCACAAGAAGAAAACGAGACGCTGCTGCTGCTGCTGCTGCTGCTGCTGCTGCTAAGCTGGCACCGCCAATCTTCAAGTTTGAGACAGGGGGGTTAAAAGGAGGAGCTTGTGCGGAAGAGGTTCGTGAAGCAGTTTTCCTGTAGTTCAGATGATGGTGATGATGATTTCAATTCTCGGATATTATAGCCTTCAGCACCACAGAGCATCATCATCATCATCATCAGTGCCCTCCTACAGTAGGCCTACCCACACTGGCTGAGAGCTCTCCTGCTCCATGAGCCCTCATCCAACGCCAACACCTCTGTCTTCTCACAGCACAAAAGGATGACAACGGATAACAGCTTGCAAGCAGTAAGTCTGACAATAATAAGTTTACATTGCAGTCAGAAAAATGGACAAGTGGGTGAAAGGATTCCCTTCACATTCAACACATTTGTTAAAAAAATTAATATAGGAATAGACATAGGCAGCTAAGAACAAGGACAACAAAGCTGAACAACGATAGGTAAAAAATAAACATTTAACTACTATGTACATACAAGTAGGTGAACAAATAGATGTGTATACAAATATAAATCAACAACATACAATGTATAGGCCATATAGCTAAGTCAAATTGTTTCAAATAGTACATTTTAAACAGGAATGTAATATTGCAAGGGACTATGAAATTGAATATTTAATGTAATAGATTACCCTCCTTAATAGGTGAATATGTACAGTATGCATGTAGCCTAGCTATTTACAGTATACAGCATGCTTGGATTAACAAAGACAAAAGCAGTAAATTTCCACCTGTGAAAAGCTGCAACCAGAAAATATTTGGCATTTTGTTGCTTGATTAAGCAAGTGTAATGATTAATTATCAAAATTGTTGCAGATTAAATTCTGTTGACCAACTAATTGATTAATCAAACCAATTGTTTTAGTTCTAGATTTAAGTGGGAATTTTGCTAAAACTGAATATTTTCCCTGTACGTTTGTACCTGTTCAGGTGAGTTCTCTACAGTGGTGAGGAAAATGTGCTGCATCTACTACTGTCAGACACTTTGATTTTTATATTTCGTGATGCACAGCTTGTACACAGTGGTATATAGCTACTAAAATGAGACCAATCAAACCAAATACTGCAGCTGATGTGAACCCCTTGTTTTCAGACAAGTTTCCACAATGACTGCTCTAAAGTTTTGTTGTTCAGTATTGCCCTCTAGTGGTTCCTTGTTCCGTGTTTGCATTTTAAAGGGCCACTCCACTGATTTTACACATAAGTCAGTTTACTAGTTAGTACTATTCAGCCAGTGAAAACAGTTGTATGTTGTCTTCTGTGGCTCTGAAAGGGAGGTTTTTCAAAGTCTGAAAAATAAACCCTGCTGATGTCATACTATAGTGATGTCATCAGGGTTATTTTGGCTTGGGCTTTGGGGAAATCTTTAACAGAAAGTTGGAGTTACAAACTGTGTGGAGTTTAACAGATGTTAAGTGTTTACCAGACATGGATGGGCTATTGAAAGATGTTGTGGAAGTGCATGGTGGGAAATGTAGGATCCTGTGTTTTTGGGACCCTACGGACTAAAAATCAGGATATCTCAGCCTCTGCTGCTGCAATTATGATCATTTAAAAAAAAATGTCTCCCAACTTTATAAAAGTACACTACTAAATTGATGGCGTATGCCTTTAAACTAGAGACTTTGTGACACAAGAATGCCCAGCTGAGCAGCAGTTTTTAGTAGAGATAATAAACACCACACTACCAGTAACTATATATTGGTCCCATGTGGTTTTGTGTGATAACAATAACAGGTGCAAAGGATGATATTCAGTCAAATCCTTTCTAATCAAAGGGGGAAAAAAAATGATATTTCCTTTTCTTGTGTGTGTGTGTGTGTCTTCTCTCTCTCTCTCTCTCTCTCTGCATTTCCCTCTCTCTCTCTCTCTCTCTCTCTCTCTCTCTGCATTTCCCTCTCTTTCTCTCTCTCTCTCTCTCTCTCTCTCTCTCTCTCTCTCTCTCTCTCTCTCTCTCTCTCTCTCTGCATTTCCCACTCTCTCTCTCTCTCTCTGCATTTCCCATCATTTCAGTGTATTCTGCTGCCCTGATGACCCATGAGCTGAACTCTTCTTCTGACAGGTCTCTGATGAGCAAGTGTTCACACCAACATGGCCCAGATAAAAATCACTTCCTTCCTCCATTCTGGCAGCAGTTGCCTTGAAAAGACACACACATGCTCTTTGGTGCAAAAGAGGATATTTAAACGCACACCAGTAGGCCTGAAGATTTCCTGGAAATGCCAAAGGGGTTGGCATTTCAAAAATAACAGAAATGCTAGAATAGGAGAAAATGCAACAGACTTCCTGCTATTGTTTGAACATTACTCGGGAAGTCACAATAAATGGTGTCAGCTTTTTCTGATGTGATAGCCAAATAATCTCATGACACTGTCCATAACAACTGACTTTGCACTTTGATAGTAAACTTGGAATGGCAAATTAACATAATCACCATGCAAATTCTGTAATGAAACTAATCCCCGACACAAATAAGGCAAACGCGTGATAGCTGTTTGTTCAATTTTAACAGAAATATGTTGATGCTGGGAGCACCAGAATTTAATCACTGCAAGCTGATTAAAAACAGGAAGATCTTCTCTTAAGCCCACTCATTCTTTCAATATCACAAATCCAATTTTATGTACAAATAAGTTGATTTACTGTGTTTGATTTATCTCTTTGTACTGATGTATTCCTCCACCTCCTTCTGCTGGCCCACTCTGGCTTGTAAAGAGCATGTGTGCTGTGTGGGCCGGATCACTCCGGAGTTTCTGTCTTGAACAGCGAGCATTAGTCATCCAGGTTGGTGGATGAAGAGAACAAGTAGCTCAGGTGGGTGGACATGCCCTCATATTGGATTACAGAGAGGACTCAAAAACAAAGAACAATGCCGGTGAGATGAAAGGCTGAAAGACAGCAATGTTTCTCTCAACGGGGCTTCAAAAATAAATGTATGTTAGTGCAGCATATGCCTAATAAAGAAGGTATTAGTCCTGTCTTTGCACCTACTGTAATACAAGAGTTTCTCATTAAGCCAATCAGATGTTGCATTTAACTTCAAATCTATGTAATGCTCTATGTAATGGGTTTGTATTCTTTCATAACTTTCCTGGAAAACATTTGGTACCTACTGTACAAAAGGGAAAATATGAATTTTCTTGAAATAAAGCGGGTGTTGACTTTGAAGACATGGGTAATTACCAGGCAGAGTGAGTCTAATAAAAGACAAAAAATCTGAAAAAAAAGAAATGTGTCTTTTGTTCTCCAATTCGTGGAAGGGCAATACTAAATCACCAGTGTCCATTTAATTGGAATCCATTAACTAAAATTTTCATAAATGAACACTTGTCTCTCTGAGTTCCTTATAACACCAAATTTCACAGTTCACTCAGGAAACCTTTTGGCAAATACTCGGAAATTACGAGCCTGTAAGTTAAAGTGTTGCCCAATTCAATATATAAAATAAGACACATGGGCTTGATGATTGTTTAAATTACACATACCCCTATCAGTATAAAGACACTGATGTCAAATACATACAAACCAAGACAAGTAGATTTGCAATACTTTATATTTTGCTTGTCAGACATGACTTTAAAATCAAATGATTTGATTGTCTGAGGCAACGTTGTTATTTCACAAAACAACAAATATGCACAATTGTACCTGAATCTGCCCAAGAAGGTCATTATTAGAGTTTCAACAATTTAGTGTCCAGATACCTAACATACAAAAATAAATCATCAATAAAAAAAAAGAGGATTCAAACAGCTATCGTACATTTATCATCCAGTGTAGAGACTAAAACATCATGAAATAGCTAGCACTAGCACTTTAAATAAAATAACACTAGAAAACAAGTCAACATTTGTTTTTCGGCTAAAACCTGTGTGAAAAGATAAACGTCACATGACTCACGTATATTTAGAATTTGAGTTCATGTTCAAAGAGTGCAAGAAGCAGAAGACAGGCCCAACCCATCAACAGGCCGAGGTTCTGTAGGAGAAACATGAGGCATGGTCTGTCGGTCTTCACTCGACTCATCTCTGGAAGCTGAAAGACAGAAATGAAAAGTAAAATAAAATCAATAGTTTGGTGGAAAAATTGTTTTATAGTGTTTTTGTCAAGAAATCCCATGAAAAGACCAAAACCAACGGTGTGGTCGTCTATCTCTTAATAATACATAAACATATCAAAAATAAGTAAAAGGTGTATTTGTTGGGAGCTGTTCAGCTGCACATTAGTACACATGTGATGCTCTAGTAGGCATAACTCCAACAGCCCTATCAGATGGGCTCAAGTACCCCTTGATGGTATTTTACCTCTTTTATTATTTTTTTCATTAGTCACATTATTACATTACTAACATCTGGGCAATTGGAGTGGCAGTAACTGGACATTTCAACCATTTATATTGCTTTTTAGGTTTCTGTTGGCTTTCTGTGACTAGTTTGTAAGCACTCTCAGCAGCATGTATCCCCTTTAAAAACTGCAGAAGTAACTTTTTGGGTACACCTGGTTGGGGATCACTGCTCTAGTGAGTTTTCACTGCACCTGGACGGTCTGTATATAGTATGCGGGGTGACTCAAAATAAACCCAGTGCCTATGTTCCTGGGGAAGGAACATGGTACCCAGTGCAGCAGTGTGGCTCACTGATGTGTTTTAATAGGCTTATGGGACAGAGAAAAAAAACTATATCAGGATCAATTAATTGTTCATTTTTTGTCTTTTTTGACAATGACCAGCCTTATTCTTTAATAATTCTTCTTTACCATTTCTACCAGTGACAAATAGAGGAATATCCCAGCAGTAACAGCGAAGATCCACCGCTGCACTTCCATCTCTGAGGACACAAACAGTCCGATGTAGAGGCCCATGAAGGCCGTCAGAGCGCTGAGAAAGTTCATTAGCACAGCAGTCTTCACTGAGAGTCCGGAGCTCAACAACACTGCAAAGTCCCCTTTTGAGACAGAAAGCAGAAAAAAGTCTTCAGTCAAGCAGCGAGTGTTTCCTGGCCTCAGCCGAAAAAACAACAAAAGTGAGTAACTGTGACCTCTCACCCATTTCGTGTGGGATCTCGTGGCACAGGATGGCCACGGTGGTCGCCATGCCGGTCTCGGCTGAAGAGGAGAAGGCGGCCCCGACAACCAGGCCATCGGCAAAGTTATGAAGGCTGTCTCCCACGATTACCATCACAGCCAGCAGAGGAACCCCTTGTCCTGGGAACACAAAAGGGAGTCTGTGTCATTAAAGCTCATCCTCAGACCGTGACAATCGCTCTGTCATGCCAGGCAACTAATTACGAAGAACATCACATTCAGCGGAGTTGTACAGCTCGTGTTGAAGGAGCTTACTCTGATGTGAAGGGCTCCTTCTGTCTACGTGTTCGGGAGACACATCTGTACACTCCAAGTCATCCACTGGTCCCTGCAGGATACAGATCATTATTCACAACACCGCTTTTTTTAACCTTTGATTCCAAATTTAAGAAATTAAAAATGGTAGAGTTACTGTAAATAAAGCTAGAGCTTAATGGGACAAATTCACCAAAAACAGGATATTTTTTTAGTTACAAGGATAGTTAGAAAATAGGTCCCTTTTCATGTAAGTGACCCGTCTCTGTGTCCGAAGTGTTCTAATTTTGAAGTACGTATTCAACACAAGCATGAAGTGCTTTCTGAATGATTTAATACTTCTCATTCTCCAACATCCTACATGCCCTGTTCCTTGACTCCCTCCCACACCACACTTCACTGCCTGTTATATAAAAGCAGCGCAGGACAACAAGATTTAAGTGAATTTTAGTCCTTCTTTAAATGTGAACAGTGATTCAATGGATTCATTATATCCTTGATGTACAGTATGTGTGCTCAGATATGTTGGATAAATGGAGGTTGGGCAATAATTGTCAAATACGTTTTATTGCTATTATCTGTTTTTATGCTGTTTTATGTGTGCAAATAAATGTGTTGTAATTGACTGGTTGTTTTCCCAATAACAGTGCCCTCTAGCAGAACTCCACCGTTTATAACAAATGCATTAGTGCTTCCTTGATGCTCGGCTGGAGGAGTAGTGTGGGAGTCAAGCATCATTGGGGCGAATTAAATATATATTGACTTTAGTAACTCCACAGTGGTACAGCACAGTAAACACAATATTAAACCAATGTGTTAATGTAACCGCTTCCACAGCTGCTTCTTCTTTTTTGGGAGCCAAGGAATCTTTGTTGCACAAAGTAGGAATTAAACTTTAGCTTTTAACGCAGACGGAACGATTTAACAAGAAGAAATATATAAACAAAAAAACACTATAGTTTAGCCTGGGTAGTGATGAGACTCACCAGCTGTATGGTGGAGATAGACTTGCCCCTCTGTGACTGGCCATTGCAGTTGAGCTCTAAGGGTAGGTCACTATGACCCTGCAGACAAAAGAAAGTCATGAGACCGCTGTTCCTCAACAATCAGCTCTGCAAAGGTTCAGACAAGGCTTGTTTGTGGAAAACTCTAGGTTATACCTCAGCCCCTTTTCCTTGACACACTATGGTTTGAGTATTTTGTTAAAGTATCTGTGTCATTAAACTGATAAGGGCTGCAAAAAAAACCTACATGGCCATGAGAAGGAACAAAAAAGGAGAAGATTCTTTCAATGAGGAAAAAGCCGTAGATCCCTGCGATAATGCCCAGAATCCTCCACAGATACTCCTTTCCTTCTGTAAAGTGTTCGTCCTCATGACTGAGAGTGTCATCATGGAGGCTAAGGATCTCCAAAAGGAGACAGAGAGGGAAAAAATTAGACATTTACTCCACAGTCAACAGAGAGTATCTTTATACATGTATGGCGCAGCTTAACTCACAGTTACCGAGGATGGTGCAGTGGCTCTGTGTCCTATACCTGTGGTATGAGGTGCAGGAGTGCATCTCCTGAGAGGGTTCCCACCGCCAGGCCCACAAACAGCTGCAGGATGAGGGTGTAGGTTTCCTGGCAGGAGTTGAAGAAGATCAGGCAGATACCGAGCATGGAGCCCACCGTGATGAGCAGGACGGCAGCCGTGCTGTAGCCATACTCTGCAGGGAGGAGAGACTTTAGACACATTTTTTCTCTGTCAAAATATTAAGATTTTAAATTCTGTCTGATCATAACACAAAATAAAATAAAGGAAAACACCACTCTGAAGATCAGTCTTACAAGCACTAATCTTTTTGTAAGTATTTGTTCCTTTTATTGGGGATGATCCTGCAATTTGTATTAGTTGTATGTCTGTTTTGTGTTTTATAAAAAAATAAACCAAAGAACATGATTTGCTTTTCATAGACAAAAGTCTATATTGGCCACTAACTGATTTAACAAGTAATTCATAACCAATTCCTTGCATGTTTTCCTGCACTAGTACAGTATGTGGCTCTCTTTCCCAGAATTATGGTAAACCTTATTTATGAATTCAATTGATGAACTAAAACAAAAAATATTTGATGGAAAAGCTTCTCCTCAATTCAGTAGAAAAAAAAATGCAAAGCTGCTTGATTTAGTTGCAAACTAACTGCCTAATGTATTTATTAGTGATATGCTGATGAGGTAAAATGTCTTACTCTCGAGAGCGGTGGGCAGAGATCCTCTTCTTTTTTGCTCTGCAGACTCGCAGGCATTGCCTAGCAACTGTTGAATGATGGCTGGGCACATTTGTCTGAGGTGCTCCTTGGAAATTGGCAAATGAGGATTCAGAGCAAAAATATCCACCATCTGATTGGCTGAAAAACATACCTGATTAGATTCAAAGAAAGAGACAAATTTGTGGATGAGTAGGAGGCTCACTATAACAAGCTTCACAGATTACAGCAATGCTATTATTCCTCTTGCGATTCACTGTACAGAAAAATTGTCTTAAACTAAATGAAACATTTGCCTCAGCCTCACCTGCGCCCAGTCTCTGCTCATATCACCAGTTTGATGGTTGCAACCATCCAGCGGAGGTCCAGCCCCTTTCTGTGAACTCTGCCTCTTCCTGTTGTGAGAGTGTGACGCTGCTTCCTGTCCTACTCCCAGCTGATGAAGCAACTCCTCTAAATCTAAGCAAAGAAATACCTGCATTATTATACTGGGCACCAGGTGAGATTTAACCAAATTAATCAGTGTCTGTTTGGGACAAAATACAATTTTACACAGATGAGATTAAAGAATATAGCTAAAGAAAACACACAGATGACTGTGTTTTTGGTTTGAGAACTTTTCTGGCATGAAAACTGATCATTAACGGTTGAAACCAGTATTACAGTTCAATATAGCACTGATATTTTGGGTTGAACCTGCAGATTTTAATAATGAATTTGACCAATTTTTATATAAAAGAAGGCTGTATATTTTTTTAGCAGCATGGGAACATATCTGCCACACTATTTAGAACCTTTTTTTTTTTTTTTTTTGGCAGCGACAGGAAACGCCTTCAAATGAAGAATTGACTTGACAAGATTGAAGAGGTAAAGCTGGTATAAGCAATATTTTCTATAATAACAATGGATCAAATGAGTGTGCAATGTGAAAGATGTTGCTCGTACTGATGAACCAATAGAGAATGATCACCCAACTGTATAGCATATTTCAGCTCATTGTTTGGGTTTTCCAGCCCCCAACTTAACTGTTTTGGTTCACTCTCATCACTCCCGTAGTGTTGTTTTTGTAGGCAGCAGATAACTATTTTTAGTGAAAAAGCTTGGACTAACCAACTTTAGACTACCTGCTCAGCACCAAACAGAAGAAAGCTACAGTTATCTACTAGCTGGTCAACATAGTGGAGAATTTAGCAGCTAAAGAGCCAGATATTTTTCTCAGGGGTTGGTTGAGGCCAAAAACAGAGCTAAAAGAAGAGTTAATATTGGGGAGCAGAAACTTGACTTGACTCCAAATGGATGCCAATGTTGCTCCATGCAGTATCTGTTGGAAACTGCTGTCTAACTGGTTGTCAGTGTTGTAGCTTGTTTCAGCTGACCCAAGTGGCAAAACACAGTTTAAATAACATAGAAAGATAATAAACTGCAGGTTTTTTTATGTAGCTGTGTGTCAGGGAGGAATCTCCTTATACCAGCAGAGAAGCACATGATCAATACTAATATGCATAACAAACAAGACAACTGTGCTCTTCAGCTTACCTTTGATCTGCAGGTAACTTGTGCAATTTAGGGATTGAAAGATGTAGTCGGTAAAGAAAGCAGGAGACGGGAGGTTCGTCTGTCTGAAACAGTGGCCCTGCAGGATATGGCTGATGATGGCAGCGGCCAGTTTAGGCACAGAAGACAAACCAGCACCTGGATTTTCTTGGACGTTAACATCTTGAAAGAGGCGAGCGGCATCAATACACTGTGGAATTAATGGTGAAATGATCATACCTGGAAGTGCACCTGTCCAGACGGGATAGATCTCTAAAATATCCTTACTTGCATATCAGATGAGGCGTCTTGACTGGAGGGGTTGCAGTGCTGGTTGATGAGCTGCAGAATACTTTGTGTTTCACTGGATGATAGGAAGCGGTTGTCTTCAGCCGGGTGTAGATTGGTCAGGGCCAAAAGGTAAAACTGGAAGTTCTCAAAGGAGGAGGACGAGGAAAGGGAGGCGGCATTTGACACACACAGGTCTTGTAAGTTAATTATGTAGTACAGCAGAACAGTGGAGATCCGCTCATAGTCCTCCTCAGTGAGGTAAGCCTTCCCATCATGCTCTAGCACAGAGAGAACTACATCTGGTGTCAGGCACTGTAACAAAAACAGGGAAAAAAAAGAAGATGAGAACCATTTTAGGCTGATTTTAAGTAAGGAAAATACCAGGTCATGTGAAAATCGACTGAAAAGGGAGTGACCTTGGAAGAAGAGTCCTTTTGATTAAAGGCCTATTTTCTTCCTGCATACAGTGTACTCTGCTTAGCAGAAAAATGGCAGCTTTGTAATGCTGCTTGTGCCCGATTAGACCCACACACATAAATATAGAATGTTAGGAGAGTGGGCAAAGCACTATTCTTTGTTAGAGAGAGCAGACTATTCAGCAAGCAGCGACAAAACGATGTTTTCTTAATTGTTGAATCTAACTTTCAAGGCTTGACATACACATTATCCTACTGTCAGGCCACCTGCACAAACATGTGAAGTACCTCTAACTCACTCTATGGAGTTTATTATGTCAAACTGAGGGATGTCTAAAGCCACTCAGCATGAATGCTCCACAGATGTCAAGGACTTAAGCCTCCACATTTACTCACATTCCAGCCATAACAAGCACGTTTCTTGGAATAAGCAGGCAGAAATGGGATGAATACATAATAATAAGTACTTAGCATATGAATGTAAAAGTTGTTGTACGATATGACAAGTGTACCCCTTACCTTGTCACAGACATCCTGAGAGGGGCCAGTCCGCTCTGCACAGTGCACCTCCCAGAGAAGCTTGGTGATCAGGATGCCAACGTGGTTCTTTTGGAGCTGTGGCTCGTCGTCGGTACCCAGGGCCAGATCCAAGGCCCTGACAACTTCCTGCAGGTACCCCTGCTCCTGCCCTCTCACCTCCACCAGACACAGAAGCAGCGGCAATAGCAGCAAAGCGGGAGCGCTGCTCCGGAAGTGCATGTTCCTACCAAGGCTGTCCGACTCCCTCAAGCTCCCAGGACTGGCTTAGAGCTTGAGACAACAAGGAGATGACGGACACAAATGCAATTTGAGAGAGAAATTTGGATCAAGGTGATTGATATGAGAGAACTGAAAGCTTTCAGAAAAGAAGAGCTGAAGGAGGCGTTGATAATAGGCCTGCCTGGTCTGGTGGAGGACAGGAGGGCTCAGTGGGCACCCCTTAACTGAACCAACCCTCACAGTGCTGAACAGTCAGCCAAAGGCTGGGCCCCTCCGTCCACAACAAAAGGATTAGTGCAGGCAAGTGAGGGAGCACAGGGGCAGGGAGTAAGGGGCATGGAGGGGGAGATGGTGGAGAAAAGAAATGAGTATTGAGGAAAACAAGGGAATAGGGAAAAGCCATTAACACAAAGTAACGACATAGAGATCCACATCAAAACAAAGTTCTCTGCAGAGATCCCTGGAAGTTCTGCTACTCTTCAGTTTGCAACTCATATTAAAGAAGTCTGAATGTTTTCAGAAATGTAAATATTGAACCAGATTCCTTATTTAGCAGCATCAATTGTTCAAAAACAAGACAGGAGCTGTTGAGCGAGTGCATGTATGTTGAGCCCCAGAGCCCCCATATATAAAAGCACTGGCGGTGACGTTCAAATGAAAGATTTTTCATTCTGAATGATCTCTGAGTCATCAAAGATCAAACATGCACAGCAAAACATGCCAAGCTTTTGCTCAAAACGCTTTCCAACATCCTCCCACGCTGTACACCCTGCAGGTCAATCCGACCGAGCAATAAAAAGGACTCAAGCTACAGTAATAGGCTACCTGACATAGAATAGATGAAAAAGCTTACCGGATGAACCGTTCTCCCCTCTGCTCCTCTCAGCTGCTGTAACTAGGTTTGTTTTCCTCCTCCGGTGGAATAAACAGAAGATCCGGAGTTTGTTTGGGGAGAATTCCTGGGCATTGGTGCCGCTGCTAAAACCCTCTTACGAGAAGTAAGAGTTGAGTAAGCTTGTGAGGATTAGCTGCAACAGCCTCAGAGGGCTGTGGTTTCCATGGAGAATGCTGCCTCATTTTTCAACATTAGGTGATGGGGGTGGCCAGTGGCTGGTAAGGGGGGGGATTGAATGGCTGATGCCTGACAGAGTAATACTTTGAAATAGAGAATAAGAATAATATCTTTTTATACAAAAATCATAAAAAAAAAAAAAAAAATTTACAGAACAGACACATCACTTGATAGTTTGCTTTTCTACTAAATCGAGGTCAGATCTAATTATCTTTCCTCTATGTATGAAATAATCTAAACAAATGTGTATTTTCACAACCAAAAATCATTGGCCTTTGTTTTACATTTGAAATTATCTGTTACATTTGGCTGACATATATACAATAATCTGGTCATATGCCTCACTATTATCAATAGGAAGTCCTTAAACAACATTTGCATGCTGGTATTCCAACCAAAGCTGGTATGTACAGTACCTATATCAGCAGTTAGGGGACACAGAACCACAGCAAAATACCAACATGGAAACATTATTTTTGTCCAGTTTGCCATCAAAGGTGAGTGACGCTGTAGGAGAGTTGTCTAGTCATTAGCGAAGGGGTCTTGTGTGTGAAATAAAGCAACAATGAAACTCAAACAACAACAATTTCCCAAAGTTTCCACAGAATTGTCCCTCCTTCCTCTCTGACCTCCTGCACCATCATACCCCCACCCGCAACCTCAGATCCACACCGCAACCTCAGATCCAACCTCCTTTCCCCTCTCACTCGCCCCAAGCACCGAACCTGGGGGGACAGGGCCTTCTCCGTTGCTACCCCCTCCCTCTGGAACTTTCTCCCCCAATACCTCAGACTTTCCACATCACTTACTCACTTCAAAACCACACTCAAAACCCATCTCTTTGAAGCTGCTTTTAACTTGTAACCAAACTAGCTGTGTTTCCATTTGTTTGCTTTTTTTTATCCTGCCTCTATGCTGCTTTGCCTCACCTTTTTTAATATTTATCTCTAGTTGTTACTATTTCTGTTTTACTGGTCTTGTTATTGTTTTTCTTTGTCTTTACTTTGTAAAGTGCCTTTGAGTACCTTTTAAAGCGCTATATAAAATAAATGTATTATTATTATTATTATTATTATTGTTGGCAGAAGAAGGCATAATTCAAGCATCCCCGTCTCACTCTTACTCCTGTAATCACTTAAATAAAAGGTGACACAGTATATCTTTAATAAATCAAAGAAGAATAGGGCTGATATATTTTTAAGAGGATTTTTATTTTTATTTTTTGGGGGGGGGAGCTTTTCCGCCTTTAATCAATAGGACAGCTAGGTGAGAAAGGGGAGAGAGGGGGAAGACATGCAGGAAATCGTCACAGCTCAGACTCGAACCCTGGACCTCTGCGTCGAGACATAAGTCTCTCAGTATATGTGCGCCTGCTCTACCCACTGAGTCGACCCGGCCACTTAAGAGGCTTTTTTAAGGTTTAAAATATTGCTTTTATTAGAGATTTAGAGCCATGCTAATGCCATCACTCCAGGGATGCTAATGGATAATTGGTCTATCACTTATGGTTTGTCGGTTCATCACTTTAATTCAGACTGAAAACCTCAAAAACTGTTGAATGGATTGTCATGAAATTTTGTATAGATTTGTGGTCCCCAGAGGATGAATCCTACTGACTTTTGTGATCACCTGACTTTTTACTGCTATGTGTTAGCATGCTAACACAGTAAACTAAGATAATGATCATTGTAAACATTAGAACTGCTCACCATCAGCATGTTAGCTTAATGTCATTGTGAGCATGTTAGCATTAGCATTTAGCATAGTGCTAGTACTCATGTCCATTAACATTTTGTGATTGTCACCTTGGTTTCTTTCTTTTCTTATAAAAAGTGTTTCTGTCACTTACAGGTATGTCTTAATGCATATTATCACAGTTGTTGCTCTGTTTTTGGTCTATCAGAAGAAAAAAGTGCAAAAAAGAACAATTCAGTTTAGTTTGTTTCATTTTTTTTTATTGAGCATCTATTTACAATGTCGTAAGTCAGAAATAGGCTGATGAGCAGCCCATGGAGAATAATAACAAGAAACCCAGTTGAGAAAAATCTGATAATTGTGTGAATAATCTTCACCCTCTCTCTTGATTTTTAACTGGAGCTTGCGCTACAAATGTTCAAAATCTTGATCTGATTGGTGGATAAGTAAAACATAAAATCTACACATTTCACAAATCACATAATCATGTAAAATGTGTTATAACATTTTCACTTATATTATCTTCTCCTTAATTCACTTAGTGCAGTGCCAGTGCTATGAATTATTATATAATAATTATGAATCATTATCCTGTCCTCTTTAAATGGTAAAACACTACAGGGTTTGATGGAGATTCAGTCCCAGTTAAGTGATCCAAAATAAAGTATGAAACCATAATCATATCATGTTCACAGTGCTGATTACCACTGATATCGAGTCTTTCTATGCTTGTTCATTCTGCTCTATGTTGGCCACCAGACCCTTGGTGTCTACATGGGCTCGGATTGGATTGTTGAAGTATAACTTGTTGTCAAAGGTGCTTTCTCCCAAGACAGGGGTGGTTATCCGTTTACGGAAAAGGAGGAAGGCACCGAGTCCAACTACGGCGATTACAACTAGCACTACAGCCACAGTGATGCCAGCAGACCCATGAGAAGCTTCTTTAACGACGTGGGCTGAGGAGGCAAACGTATAGAAGTATTAACAGGGACATAACTGGAGTTTGAAACATCATATTTAATATCTTAGTTAAAATAACTTACCAACAGATGGGGGCTTTTCTGTAGGTGTAATAACTGAGAAAAGAGAAATATTCAAATAAGGTGACTGATGGATCAAATTAAAACCACTGTAGGCTACATAACAGCAGATTAAATTTACCTTTGGCTGTTTTGCAGATGTAAGACCTGTATCTGCTGCAGCTGTTTGTACTCCACTGTCCACTGTCAGAATCGATGTCCACACATGATTCAGACTTTGGCATCCCCGTTTTCCAGTTGGCGTAGTCCACAACACTGTTATCAATCCACATCCACTCACCTGAAACAAGGATGCTCATTACCTTTATCCACTTATGCCCAAAGAATATATTTAAGGAAAAATGCCACATTTGTTCTGATTGGTCTTAAGTCTTGAGCAAGAATCTAACAGTTCAACTTTGACATTTTTAGATCACATGAAAACAAATCACAATTTGATCAATAGTCAAAAGTCAGAATTTTTGAAAAATGAGGAAAAACACTAACAATGTGTTTATTAAATGTCTTTCAAATGGTATATTTTTGTACTCTCCATATGTGTGCATGTCTTTGCTATTCAACTTGTTAGGTACCAAATACTTGATTTTGCTCCTTGTAGGTTCTGAGATACAGAAAATGTTTGATCATACTATATTTAGTCTTTCTTTTTTTCCCCCTAAAATATAATTAAACGTAGACAAAAAAAGTAGTCCCAAGTGCCCAAAGAGTCAAAGACTAAATATAGTAAGATAAGAAAAACTCACTGTTTACCGATTTAGAAAATGTATTCAGATTGTGCCCAGAGAACACTTACACCAAAAGGAAACTCACAATTTCAGTTTTTCATACGATGGAAAAAGGAATTGAAAGACATGCTCACCTTCATGAGTCTTGTAAAGGCCGATCCAGAAGGACTTAGCACCGTCCTGCAGAAGCTCCAGGTTCTGATGTATGAACAGGCTCTCCTGAGGGTCCTCAATACTCACCAGAGAAGCACCTGATGAACGACAGCATACTGTTAAGATTTGCATAACATAATTTTATTTAATAATTTATTAGTGAAAAGTCTTCATAACGTACCCATTTTCAGACATTCAACTGAGGCATGGGCCCAGTTGTCGACCACTGAGCTGACGAAGTAATAACAATGGCCTCTGAAAGGTATCCAGGTTCTCCGTTTCTTTGGTTCTGGACAGTTTCCGGGGAGTTGTGGGGGCTCCGTGGGTGCTATGTCTGAAAAAGAGACAGCAGGTTGCATTATTATCCATACTTAGTGTGTGGTTATGTGCAGTATATAGTGCAGGAATAGAGGAATTGTCTGACCTGGTGACCTCTTGCAAAGGGAATAGAAAGTATCGGTGCATGGTGCAGTCTTCCATGTTCTGTCCACGTCCATATACACACAGCCAAAGTTGTTTTTAGGCTCATTTGCGCCCCATTTGGTATAATATAGCAGCCAGTTATCGACCCACTGGAACCGCCCACCAGTCTGTGAAAAAAAACAGTTGCATTAGTGGAAGTTGAAACAGTGCTAAAAGGTCTCAATTTGAAATCCTGGTACAGGTAGATCTCTTTACCACATTGCTGTTGAGGCCAATCCACACAGGCTCATTGTGCTTGGAAATCTGCAAGGTGATGTATGCCTGGGTGACGGGGTTCAGTATACTGGCCAGATCTGCATCGTCTGCTTGGCACTGCCTCCTCGCCTCATCCCATCTCATCTTCTGGGCCACCAGTTTGTAGGAGTCATTGCCAAGTTTGTAGAAAGACTTTGGTAACACAGTTGTGGCTGGGACTACAATCTGAGAATCTGTGTAAACAAGAAGCATCATGAAACAAATCCTTCAGCTGAAAAAACAACATTTTAAAACTGATGTTGTCCCTAGTTATTTTTTACACAACGCTTGACAATTAATTATGTCAGTAGAACTCGTGATAGTGTGGCTTTGCTAAAAATGTTACTCACCAATGTTTCTTTTACAGATGAAGCCATGTTTGGAGTCACAGTCTTCCACCTTCCAGAATCCTTTTATTTTTGTGATGCTGCCCACCATCACCACACAGTCAAATGACTATCAGGCAGAAAGTACAGTACAAGTACATTAGTTAGACATTTTAAATGTCTGAGGTTAGAATACACATGGTAGAGGTGACAGGTTATCTAATGATAGAAGTAGATTTTTCAGGTGTCTTTCATGCTTTTTTACAGTTCTTTGTAAATAGTCTGCAAGAATATGACCATCACATTGTTGAATTAAACTATTGGAGAGAAAAAGTTGGACAGAAATAGCTTTGGATATAGAAGTTGACATTGGAATAACCTCAGACACAAATGAATAACGTCCATTAGGCAATGTTGTTGGATGCCCTTTTGCCCAGTTGGTGTATGAAATGCCTTTGCCATCCGTCCACACAAAGTGCATCTCCCAGTTGACATCATTCATACCGATCCAGAAGTCCTCTTCGTATCTCAGCATCTGCATTGTAAGGAATGCTAGAAAAGAAAACAAAATTATTCTTTAACTCCCTAAAATCCTGGTTTATTTACATCACTGCACAATGACATGTAACCTTTACAGACAACGAAAAAGAAAACGCTCACCTTGCACTCTCTCATTGATGATAGAAACCAGATTTCCTCCCTGGTTTAAGCAGTACGTCCTGGCTTCCTGCCAGTTCTTCTTGTCATCCCCCACAACTATTTTGTAGCACTGTGTAAACAAGATGAATTTGCACTGTGTGTTAGAATAATAAGCAAAGGGACAGGAGGTAACCAGTGTGAAAAAAATGGGAACACATTTTCCCAGAACAGATTTAAGGACAGAGTTTAAATCACATCCTGAAAGTAAGAGGAAGTCTTTGTCTTCATCAACGCATATTATGCAGAGTTTCAGAATTGTAATCTGTGCAGTTATACATCATTACCTTTCCTTGGAAAGCGAGCCACTCTGGTGCGCATCCTCCCTTAGGAATAGTGGTTGGGGCCATTGTTGTATTAATAAAATTACTGCTTCTTTTGCAAATAGAAGGAAGCTCCATACCACAGTTAATATCATTCCAGTACCCTATGTTTGCAAAGTTTACAGATAACAATCATTAAATAATCAAAAGAAATAAATTATTAGGTTGGACAAGCTAATATTTATGAAACAAACGCAGTATGGAATGTTAGACTCACCCATGCTCTTGTATAAAGTCACACAGTTTTCATCATTATTAGCAAAGTTGGGCTCATTCTGTTCCCATGCAGTGTATGATACAGGGGTGCCATCCAGCCAGCTGAAAATGGGAAGAAGATCATGAACATGACGTCACTAATAAAAAGGGAGAAAAAAACATCTGTATTTGTGGTTTGTTTAAAATGTCAGAATTGACTTTGATGGATGGCTAATGGGAAGTACCCAGTATACCTCTTACAGTAGTAATGTGCCTAAGTTTTGTCTGATTTACCTAAATGACTTATCCAAATTTACTGTCAGGCCAATGTAGTACTGTCCTTCTGTGCCTTTCGCTATCTGTTGGAACATAATGGAAAGAGAGACATTACATTGAATCAAAAACAATTGTTACACACAAGGTTTTCAATACTTTTGGCACCGGATGTTTTTTGTTGTTGTTGAGAAAATACATGCTCAATGTTAAACATTTTTATGCTTTGGTAAAAGAAATATATATATATTCTGAATTTCTTGCCTGTTTCCATAGGAACTTTCTCTCACTCTCCCCTGTGATGACCACAAGTTCACCAAAGTTCTTTTTGCAGAAGGCTCTAGCAGCTTCCATGTCTAACTTGTCATTGTTGATGAAATACTGTGTGTCATTGTATATTATCCAGCCATCTTCTGTGGTGTTGTATACTGTAAAGATACAAAATTGTTATCAGATGTCCCACAGACACACTATTAGGAATTAATGGTAAAAAGGCTAAAAGTCTACAGCCATGCTACCAGCTCTGTGAGGCAGTACTTACACACAGCAGTGCTAATGTCAGCATGCTAACAATGTTTAGCAACTATTTATTCATAAAGCAATGTGAAGCATTTTTTATTTTTTTTTATGTCAGGGGATCACCAAAGTCATTAGGCTTTATCTTTCAGGAACCATAAAGGTTTGTACAAAATGAATGGCAATTCGTAATAATCGAGATATTTTAGTCGGTACAAAGTGGTGGACCGACAGACCGGACTGTCATCCCTAGAGCATGATTAAAGAGGGAAATGGTGAAACAGAAAGATTTTTGCTCAGTAAAGGAAGGAAAGGAAGCTGGGGCTGTTTCGGGGAGAGGCCACTGCTGAAACTTACCTGGTGCAAATATGACAGGCTCAGGTTTGGGAGTCACACCTGAATGTACAAGAACAATGAAGAAAGAGTTTGAACATGAGGGCAAAGCTGTACTTTAACATCCCATAACTCTAACTAACGCAACAAAACTTTCTTTTCTTTTTTAAAGATTATTTTTCGGGCGTTTTTTATTTTATTAGATAGTGCAGTTAGACAGGAAAGGGGGGAGAGAGAGAGGGGATGGCACACACCAAAGACATTTTAACCCGGGCCGGTGCCAAGGAGTCTACATGGGGCGCACATTCTACCAGGTGAGCTAGAGGTCGCCCCATCACATAACTTTCTAAACAAATGGCTCTATGTAGACTGCTGCTCTATGATGAGACCGGTTCGTGTTACCTTTGCGTATCTGGCAGATCCAGTCACTGTAGTATTCACAGTGCCTATCATTCCAGTGCCGCCCGTAGTAAAAGTGGACTTCTGCACAGTGTTCGTTGTCATTGTGGTTGTTTGGTTCCCCAAAGCCCCAGTTCTCAAAGCCGAACTTGAAAACAGTTTGGGGAAACACACGTAATTAGGCCAGGGTTGAGAATAACAGTGAGTAAAGCTTTTTGTAACAACAATGCAGTGCTACATACAGGCGACCCATCGGACCATTCGAAACCTGCGTTGGTACCAAGGCTGAGGCCAATCCAGGCTGGTTCAGAGGAATGAAACCTTTATGACAGCAGAAAACACCAATATTGATTACTTGAATGGTTGATTAGCATAATATGAATTCTGACATATACAAGCTGTCAAGCTAACATACGGAGCGTTGTTCAGGTCCTGCATACTGTGTATGCTCATCAGGTCTCCACCAATGGCCTTGCAGAAGTCCTTCGCTTCATGCCAAGTCTTCCTAAGACTCGCTGACTTTTTGTAAATCTTTTTAATGAGTGAAAAAGAACATGTGTTGAGTTTTATGTACTTAAAATTTCACCAACTTCAGAGATTAGTTCAGTTTGTTCTCCTACTTTGTAGCAGACGTTCCTCTTGGCAGCGGGGGTCCACCCAGACTCACAGCTCAGGGCTGGGGTGGTGGGTGGGACTGTTGTCACATGAACACCCTCTGCTCGTTTCTTGCAGATATACTTCTCCTTGTTGCTGCAGCTGACAACGTCCCATAATCCAGCAAAAATCCCAGTTGTCATGGCAACACATCCTTGTTGTCTGTCTTTTATTAAACGCACCAAATGAAATGGGAAAAATTTTGATAAACTGAGCTCAAAGATGTAAAGGTTACGATCAATTATTACGATCAAGAAAGGTGGTATGGAGTAAAAAAAGTAATGGGGAGGAAGAAAAAATAATAACAGAAAAGATATACAACCACAAATGAGAAATAATCTACAGACAATGCTCTGTGATGCTAAACATATAGGCTAAGAGGTTCACTGAGCTAAATGTTAACATTAGCATGCCAACATGAGACATAAACAGTACATAGGCTACTGTATAACCTGCTGCATAATACACTATGAAAATGATAAGGAAGCACACATGCAATGCTGAAGAGAAGTGTGCTGTACCTGGCATGCCCACATTGAAATGAGTGAATGTGACTTTTCTTCTGGTGGTCCACTTAAAAGTGTTTATGTCGTCTGTGTTGGAAAAACCTGTCCAGAAATACTTCTCTGGTCTCATACCCACCAAACTGACCAAGAAGGCATTCTCATATCTGCATGAAAACATATAAAAGCAGAAAGGTGAGCAATAAAATCATTTCAAAATAAAGCCTGAGATTCATTGATTAGATGGTTATTGGAAATTAATCTTCACTTTTAGATGTCACAATGCAAAAAAAAGCATCCAACTTTTGGATGTTTTAAGACTTTTAAAGGTCCAATATGTAATATTTGTACTGTAATAAATCCAAAAATGACACCAATGCCTCATCAGATATTAAGGAAACATGTTAAACTGAAATACTATCTTTTCTGACAACAATGCTAATTTCAGTATTTTTTCTTTTTGAAATTTACATTCCGTGACGGAATTTATGTTTATGTTTTGATCTGTGTGTTGTTATCAACGGCCCAGTTTGACAGCCAGGCCGGGTTGCCAGATATACCTGTAAAAACGTAAACCCAGCGTGCTACAGCTGTAACGGTAGTACAGCCATGAAAGCAGCAAACAAACGAACAGGATCAACGGAGATAGATTCTACATGACATAAAAAAATGAAAACAGCATGTTTCTAACAGTTGCGTGACCAGAGACGTAACAACCCCCTGGTAAATATTGGAGATGTATTTGAAAGATGGAGACAGCTTAGAGCCCAAAAGGACGCAGAGTTGGCTTATTTTCTCCTGAACCGGTAAGCATTAGCTTCAGGCTAATTTATCACAGCTACTAGGGATGGGCATTTTTTGTCATTTCAACATTTGTGTACTCACATTGAATTATATAGCTAGAGTAACCGAGTTGGTTACTCGCAAAAACAATTGAGACATAGCCAGTAAAGTGATCCCGACTGGTCCTGGCTAACGCCGCAATGCAAACCCTGCTAACCCTGCTAACTGTTAACGATACCGGGCAGCCCATGGCTGTTTACAGCGTGTAGCCTCTTCAGCGGCTGGAGCCGACAATGGTGAGTTATTTTAAACCACGAGAGGGGGGCTGTAAATCAGAAAGAGGGGACTATGAGTTTGCAGTGTGTTTAGCGATTGTTGCCGTAATTCTAAGCCAATGAAGTGTGTTCCGTCGGCAAGGTAGTGGTATTTTTAGCGTTTCGTATTGTAATTCTAAGCCGAGGAAGTGTGCCTGACTGGCGTGTGGAGAGGACAGTGAGGTTGTTGTGTTTTTAGCGGTTCATACTGTAATTTTAAGCCGAAAAAGTGTGTCTGTTACAGAGCTTCACGTGAGCACGGGCTTTTATGACTGTCAATATAGCCAGCATCTAACGTTAGCTACTCGGCTGTGCTGTGGAGTAATGTCTGGCTATGTGAGACTAGCGTCTAACGTTAGCTACTCGGCTGTGCTGTGGAGTAATGTCTGGCTATGTGAGACTAGCGTCTAATGTTAGCTACTCCGCTGTGCTGTGGAGTAATGTCTGGCTATGTGAGAAAAGCGTCCAGCTACATTGTTGTGAATGCTGCGGTCTCAGCCTGGCAACCTCCGTGAACTTCGAGTCTGGGCAGGAGGGGGCGGGGGAGACGACTCTCCAGTATTTTGAATTGGTAGTGCAGTAACTATTTTAACCGCTAGCTGCCAGTATTACACACAATATTACATATTGCACCTTTAAGGGACCATAAATACATATATCTTTACTGTTTTAATGGTATATGTATTTATGGTGTGTCAGGAGTAAATTTGACATAAACACGACATAAATAAGAAAATATACCTATCAGCCACATCCACCACGTTAGCGCCAGCCTCTGAGCATGCCAGCTTTGCCTCATCAAAGGTTTTTGTCTCAGATCCAATGTTGTAACAATAAGAACCAAACCTGATTGAGCCCTTGAGATGATAAAGAAATAAACACAGTGAGACAAAATCTGATAAATGCTTTGTTGTATTATTACACTCACTATTTAAACATCACTCACAAGTTTGCATCCTGGGTTGGCTTCCTCTTGGGCGCCTTCAGCTGGTTTAGTGGAGGCCTTCTTCTTACAGATGTATCCATACGTCTTCTCGCACATTTGGTCAGCCCACCTCCCGTCCTGTATGGGCCACATTCAGCAGATGAGAACAGCGCCACTGGTATTATCATTGCATTCGTCACCTTTTGCATTTGTTACCTTTCCTCTGATGAGGACACAGTCTTCCTGGAGATTGGTGGCATGAGATGGCTCACCAGTCTGCCACTGGGTGAAGGTAACGTGGGAGTGATCGGACCATTCAAACAGCATCTGGTTCCTCTGATCATTCAAGCCAATCCAGAGCACATCTGTCGACACTGAGGGTTTCAAATGCACATGTAGATGTTAATGTGGTCAAAGAGTACAGTAACATTTGTTCTCTTCTGTATTTAGTTTTGTTATTCTTTAGATTAATAGTTTAACATTTTGGGAAATATAATTGTTTGCGTTCTTGCAGAGAGATAGATAAGAAAATCGATACCACTCTCCTAAATTCGAAGCTACAGCCAGCCACTGATTAGCTTAGACTGGAAAAAGAGGGAAACAGGCTCTGTCCAAAGGTAAAAAAAATCCACCTACCAGCAGTTCTAAAGCTCACAAATAAACATAGCACTGGTACATTTCATTAGTTTAAACACTACTAAAATTGTAAAAGGGTAAAAACTTCACGCTGGGGTTTTATGGCTAGTGATGTGCCGCATTATTTCCTGTTCCGGAGCAGTTGCTTAAGCTCTCTGAGTCTTGTTGACACTGTGACTTTGCCAAACAACCAACGGAGACTTAAGGAAGTTACTTCACATAACATGTAATTTTTACCCTTCAGTTTGTGTACTGGTTAAACAAACAAGATTTAATGTGTTCATTAGGGAGCTTTAGAGGTATTGGTAGGCGGATTGTGTTACTTTTTGACGGAGCCAGGCTAGCCATTTCCCCCTGTTTCCAGTCTTCATGCTAAACTTCCCTAATTTGCTGCTGGCTGTAGCCCCACATGTACCGTGCAGAAATGATGGTGGTATTGATCTTCTTATCTGACTCTTGGCAAGAAAGCAAATAACCATATTCCCCAAAAATTTCAAACTATTCCTTTAAAATTAAAAAGTTCTCTAATATTTTTTAGCATAGATTAATTTAAAAACCAACAAATCGCTGGAAAAAAATTGCACACTTACAGTATCCAGACTGAGATATTATGAAGCTCTGCTCTTCTATACTGCTTACGCTGGCCAAGTCCGCACCCTCTTTGTGACACGCAGCCAAAGCGTCCTTCCACATCTTTTTACTCCTCTGCAGGTAGTAACAGTTACCTGCATATGGAACCCAGTGACTGGGACAGAAGCTGGGCTGGTCTTTGACTGTGGATAGAGACCAAAAAGATGTGAACATATTTGGTTTGTACTACTAAGACTCACTCTAATAAGCCAGATCATTTGGAATTAGATTACTTGGTGGTGGAGGCAGACTGGTAGAGTTTCCTTTGCGACAAATGTAACCAAGTTTCTTGGTGCATGCGTTGCTCTCCCATTTTGAGGCTTTTGCAGCATTTAGGGTTGCACAGGTGAGCCCGGGCTCTGACGAGGGATGGCCTATTGGAAACATCAATCCATGTATCATTTGTTTTTAATGTAATAATTCATTGATAATTTGAGAAAATGATAGCATTTGTAACACCAACTGTAAATACAGTATGTAATCATTCAAGAAGCTTACTGTTGTTACAGCCGGTCACATTACATACAATAACGTTCTGCTCCTGTCACAGTTTATCATGTCTTCACTAACCTGGGGCCCAGTTTAAATATCTGAACGGGTTTCCGTTGCTCCACTGCCATCCACTCTCAAAATCCAAGCTGTTCAGTCCAATCCACAGAGATGTTCCCAACACATTTGTCAACCCTACGTCAACCCAAACATAATAATGCAGTTAAAGTTCAATGATATAACATTGTTTTGTATAGGTAACTTATACATGGTTGACGTTGTACCTGAAATGTATGACAGCTCATGTAGCTCTACAATGCTGAGAAGGTCGGCTCCCTGCTGCTGGCAGCTCTTCCTGGCCTGATGCCAGGTCAACGCTGACTGTGCGTTCCTCTGATACTGAACCCCTGTGACCGGGTCAGTGTCCCAACCTGAGGATACTGCATTATGGTGGAAACACAAATGATCAAACTGAGACAAATTATTTACAAGTAAAAGTAATCTAAAACCTGTTGACCTGAATGGATTTTAAAGATAATAAGCAGAGATGTGGACTTGAGGCTTTGACTCGAGTCGACTCGAGTCACTTTTTTGATGAACTGTGACTTGACAAAACATTATTGACTTGAGACTCGGCCTGTAAGTTAATGACTCGAGACTTGACTTGAGACATGATGACTTGTGTGTATTCATAAGTTTGAATGTCTATCAATTATGCTATGCAGCCGCAGCAGCGCAAAATGAATTATGATTGGACGACTCAAAAAGCTTCCTGGTATGTCATTGTCATGATTGGATGACAGGCTGTCAGTCAAACTCCTTGCTATGGCAACACCTAACATCAAAGACCCCTGGGAAGCCTTCAGTCGGACCAGACCAGCGTCTGTGCCACGAGTAATCGCTTTTGGATTTAAAAATGTCACGCAAGATGAAAAAGGTGACTTGATTTGGGACTTGACTTACCTTAACTAAGGACTCAACCTTACTTGACTTGACATAACCTGTGACTTGACTTGAATTGCCGAAAAAAAAAAAAAACTCGAGACTTGCTTGAGAGTTATACCAAATGACTTAGGACTTACTTGAGATTTGAGAAAAGATGACTTGGTCACAACACTGACAATAAGTGTCTCAAAACTAAAAAACATAGATGAATGAGGAACATCTTCTACATCCCTGTCTAGGACTGTGTTGTGTTTCTTTAAAAAAACAATGGTAAAAGTGAGCTCCCTTTCTTTTTCTGTGCCTTTCCTGCCCAAGTTTTAGAGCAACGTCAGGGGAAAGACGGGCCTGTGAGAAGAGGAAAACAAGGACAGTGCTGTGTTGACAACTCATGAGAGGAAGTGGTAGTGTTTTGCTGCTGGGTGGAGAAGAGGGGGTCAGAAAGCAGACCTGTCACCACTGACCTCTTTAATGATAGCACTTAGAGAAATAACATAGTTCTGGTTTGATAAACACAATTCTTCATAAAAATGTGCAACACAGTATCTTTGTTGATATATATGGATGTTTCTTACCTCCGGTGGGACAAAAGCCCCACTTTTTCACTTTATTGTAATCTCTCTCTGTTGCACACCACAGTTGTCCATCTGAGCGACCTTCCTTTGTGCATTCAGCGAACCACTTCTCCCCAAATATAAATGGGAACTGACAGGGGCCTCCAAAGGCATTCCCCCCTATCGTGAAAACCTCTGAGGAGACACAGACCATAACGTTAAACATCATAAAAAAAATATATTTTTAGCAAAATAAAACATGCAAAGTCAGCAAATCAACAACCTACTAGATATACATGACAAAAGTATGCGGACATTTGATGAATACATCCAGCTGTGATATATATATATATATATATATATATATATATATATATATATATATATATATATATATATATATATATATGCTATAACAGCCACTGTTTGGGAAGGATTTTTACAAGATTTGGGAACCTGGGCAGGGATTTGCTCTCCTATTCAGGAGTGTCCTTAGACACACACTTAGAAAACTATTTCGTTATGGACCTTACTTTGTGCACAAGGCTGGTGATATGGTGAAAAACAGCCACAAATTTGGGCACACTATTGTCGACTATTAGATACACTACCATTATGTACAGAGTAGATGAGGTGTAGCATGTACAGACAGGGTAGTGCACAGACTTTTGGCTTTTTGCTAATATGCTAATGACTAGTGTACCATTTGTGATGTATTTCTAATCAGTAGCATGCATTTGTTTTACTAATTGGCTCTGTTGGATAGCTCTCATTTACAGACAGGACGGCAGTAGTTTAAGTTGAGTCACAGATGGGTTGAAGTCTGTCAGTCAGACTACAGATTTTGCAGGACATCGTTGCTGCACCTGTCCTGATGAGTCCCCTTGTATCAATCATGCTTGATATTGGCACTCACTCCTCAGTTTAAACACCACCATGTTTTGTGGTTTAAGGATGTTTCAATTAAACTTTGTACTTTTTATGATGCCTGCATTTCATTTTTACATACTGCCTCTTCGGGTAAATAACTATGTCCAGACTCTGAAGAATAGAGTGTAGAGTTTTCCACAACTAAGTGAAATAAGCATCAGCATCATCACTTGAACAGACCTTTTGAAATGACTTTTAATCTACAGCCATAGATTACTTGGTCTACATGGTAGAAATCCCAATTTGCTAAATATAGTATTGCTTGTCAAAAATGTATTTTGTTTTAATCTCCAGCATGGGAAGATTCTACACAACAAACTTTGGCAGGACTTTCTGAAAAACCCTTCCAACCTTTCCAAAGATAAGATTCTACAGTATATACTATTGGGGCTTTGTCTTTTGTTAAAATGGATTGTGTCCCCACAATTCCTACCTTGAAACCCCTTTGAACAAAGGTCACCCCGGGTGCCAAATATCCTCCAGCGACTCCAGAGCCCTACGCCTTTGTAGATCATTATGTTCCTCTCATTGCGGTTGCCCCAGTTTAAGTGCAGGTCCTGGTCTTTTAGGCCAAAGAGGGTCTCATTCTTGCACTGCCAGTGTTGGAGCTCACTATTCTCATCACATTCAAAGAGGAGCACCTTCACCCAGTCTTTAATCTCTGTGGCCCCCAGACAGAGCTTGAGGGACAGACTGAGGATGCGCGATTCGGAGGCCCAACGAAACTGCTGCGCTTTGGCATGAGGATCACAGGGGGCCACCGTGATGGAGGTGGCACTCTCCACCTTAATGCACTTGTTGTGGTTCTCGTTGAAGATCAGGAAGGAGCCACTGTCTGAAGTAGAACAGAACAGCTTCAAACTAATTAATTCACAATCCGATTACTCTCATAATTTTACTCACAGCCAAGTTGAATTGACAGAAAATGTGTCAGGGGTACGTACCTATGTCTGCAGTAATGCAGAGCACTTGCAGGAGACAGAGGACCACAGCGACATTTGAACAGGGTAGCATTATCCTTAGTGTGTAGTTTGCACTCGGTGCTGGATGAGGTTTTAGGAGAGTTTTCCAGTCATGAGAGAAGGAGTCTGCTGTGTGCAAAGGTGTGGGACATGGAGCAACAATGACAGAGACATGGTGCTTTCCCCTCTTAATCACACTGATGGGTATCCTGTCACATGGGTAGCTAAGGTTGGTCAAACAACAGCAATTTCCATGAGCTTCCACAGAATTTTTTTTGACAGAGGAAAGGAAGGCAGGAAGTGGGACGCAAGCAATCTCATCTCACTATTTAACAAGAAAAAAAAGTCACCGGTGATAGCTTCAAGACAACTCAAGATGTCAGCAGGATAGGACACTAATTCTATTTTTAATAAATCAAAGGCAAGCGGGTGATAGATTTTGGGAATTCATTTATCCAAGCAGGCTTTCAGTATATTGCCTTTATCTACGATTTTTGATCTTTTATAAATAGCCCTTCAGTCTGTGCTAAATCTGTGCGAGAGAGCAGATGTCATTCAGCAAGACTGGCTTTGAAAAGGTTTCAGGAGATTCACATCTAATCAGAAATGTGACAGTTTCACAATTACCCGGCCAGAGTAGATGAGGATTAAATGAGGTTTGCAGCACTTTGCTAATGTGAGGGTTTTCGTGGGATAGTAGCCCCCACGAGGTCCACGGGGGCTTCGGGTAAGGACTGCAGTGGTGATACAAGTCAATAGAAAGAGAGGACAGGAGGAAATCCTGCTTCCTATTGGGGGAAATGAGTGGAGATCTGACCAATTTGGCCTCATACTGCAGGGATGCCCAGCAATGGTGCAGACAATTGGGATGCAGATACGTACCTGTGCAATACCTGTGCTTTGTAAGGACAATGCAGAAATAAACAAAAAAATGTAGTAAAATCTAACACTACAAGTTGTATGTTCTAATGAACATCTATTGACTGCAACCTAAATTTGACATGATGTAAATGTTCGCCAAAAATTGAACGTACAAATTATGCAGTCTTAGCAAAAGGTTTGAGCTCTCTAAATGCTTTCTATCTCACTCGTCATGTAAAATTAATCATATTTTCAAAGAGAAATTCTAAGTAATGCATCCATTATGCCTTTCATTTTTTGTAGGGTTGGATTGTATTTTTACTAATCAAAATAGTCCACTTGGAGGCAGAAGAACAAGTTAAAAACACAATATTGACATAATAGGACCTTATAAAGTTGTTGAATGTGTAAGCAAACAAATTTGTCTTTATACATCCAGCAGATACGGAGCATTTGGAGTCGTGTATATCCAATATTCTCTCTCTTTTTAACTCTGTTTCACCCAACTCCTAAAAGGAAATATCTGTCTCTTTAGCTGCTAAATGCTCAACTATTTTCACAAGCTAATTGCAAACGACTTTCTTTTGTGGTTTGGTGCTGAGCAGTAGTTGTTCAGTAGAAGGTTTATCAAATTATTTTCACTGCGCGCTACTGGCTGGAAACTGGGTTGATGAAAGTGGGCCAGAAAACCAAAACAATGATCTAAACCTGACTGAAAAGGGTTAGTAAAACTGAAGGGAACTACAGAATTAGGTAATAATTATCTGCCGGTTCGTCCCTACGAGCGACACCTTTCACATTACAGTCAATTGATCAATTGTTAATATAAAAAAATACTGATTAGAGCAAATAAACAATGATGAGGTGTAGCATGACATGTGCAAAAGAAAAACATGCTTTGCCAAGTTGTTTTCTGAGAGGGTTGAATGTTAAGATGTGAGACAGAAGTACACATTAGCAGAAATTATATCAGTTGGAATACAAATTACACACAATTAAATATAAGTGGGTTCTGGTGGGTTAAGGAACCACAGATTACATTTGAAGTGAATAAATTAAATTGGCAAACTGATCTTCTTACAAGAGGCATAGAACAAGCGTCAGTACAAGAGAACTATCATAATACTGGAAAGTGGACGTAACATTATGAATACACGTACAATTTTATGCAAACAGCCCAGCAATAAATATCTTGTTTAACCTCATCATTGTAATTAATTGCATTCTTTTGTTCATGCCATTTTGACCCACCCTGTAAATGATTACCTTCACAAAAGGTAGTATGTTTCTTGCAGGGCTGTTGTTTTGAATTGCGTCAGATTTAACAGGTGTAATGAATGACAATGTGTCTTCTAGCTGTCAGCGCTATTGTTCTCTTGTGCTCTGGACAATGTAGGATTGCGAGAAGGCATGTGATGAGAATGTTTTGCAGAATAATGACAGGAAACCTGTTCTTATGAGGAGTGATTGGGAAAAAAAAATGGGATGAATTCCTGTGTAAAACATTTGATTTGAGTTCTAAAACTCTGCATACATGATAAATCACACTACTGAAACTTAAAACATATGTTTAAATGGTTGTCTTTATTAATCTTACCAAAATATATGTATCAACGATACAAACTCACACTTTGTTTCTCTTTTGTAAATATAACTTAGCAAAGAAAAACCTAATCTAAACAACATGTATTTATGCTTTTACATATTCACTGCACTTTATGATGGTAGAAAAAGAAATCTGCTATAAACTCTCAAATTACATTACAGGTACATTCCCAAAGTGCCATGCTTGGTGAGGGTAAAAAAAAAAAAAAAAAAAAAAGTATGCTTGAACATTAAAGTAAATAATACATAACACAACAGTCATTTGACACCTTAAATGGGAAAACATTGCCTAAGAGCTCCCTTTTGGCCTGTAAAAAGTACCATCATGCATTTTAACAAAATATCTCTTCTGTGTCGACTAACGTTATTTTTATTAGTTGGTTCAGTTAGCTGTAACGGTTACACCTGGCAGTTACTGGGTGTGAATATTTAGGAACAAATCTCAATATATTAGAGAATCTGCCCTTAGTAAACACTTAAGTTATAACTAAGTTTGAACTTATGAAGTCAGCTCGTGCGACCTCCTCCTGAATCTTTGCATCCTTTGTGCCAACCTTCTGCTTGTAATATATGTTTTAATGTGCTCTGTCTTTGCCTGAAGTGCTGGTCTCAAAAGAACATCCTCTCTGTGTTGAAGATCCTCAGCCTGGTCATGAAGTTGAAATAGACAAAGGCCAGGCAGACCAGCAGGTTCTTCATCAGATAGAGGAGGGGTGTGACAAAGCCAAAGAAGGCAATGAGGCCAACACGCACAAAGAAGAAGGGAAAGTCCTGCACGGCCACTCCTAGTGAGGGAAGCAGGGGGCTGTGGGGCATGACCACCACCCGCAGGCAAGACAGGTAGCTGAAGATGTAGATGGGGAACACCCAGCCTGAGTAGTAGACAAGGGGATGTCCTGCCACCCTCACCATCTCTACTGTGTCCATCCAGAACATAAAGCTGTCCACAAACACATCCGCTCGGGCATCGCTGGCACACAGGAATCTCAGTGGACCCGTGTAGGAGTACGGAGATATGCGGTACGCTGTGGTGCTCGCTGATTGTGAGCTCAATCCAGAGATGCTAAATGGTCTCCCAGGATTACCTGGTATCCCCGGGACTGTGCCGTTGGTCTCTGGTCGAGCCCCTGCTCCATTCTGGTTCCTGTCATTGTGCTGGTTTGCTCCGGGTGGCATAGGATTTGGCCTAGCTTGCCCGGGCACAGCTGGCCCCGATGCAGCTGGAGTGATAGGTGTGACTGGTGTTACCTGTTCCACATGTGTGAGGACAGTGGAGGGGATGTCAGCATCTCTCTCCATGTCATTACCTGGGGAGAGAAAGTCAGAGCAAAGCAAATCTGAAAAGACCTTTTATATGTTGCTTATCTTCATATAGTTTGGTGTCCGTGGGGGTTGTTTTTGAAAATTAGCCAAACAACAATCATAATTTTATTCTGAATATTGTTTGGCCAAAGACCCACCATCAAATCTTGTGATAATAAAAATGCAAACACTATTCTGCTGTGTTGTTGAAGCCCAAACGTCCTGAGACAGATGACGCTGAAAATTCTCAAAAGGATTGGGTTTTCCAAGAAATGTACTCAGACCACGTCAATGCTTCCCTTTAGAAACACACTGCTGAAGTTCTGTCAGTTCAGCACTGTGTTACAAGAAATGGCTAACAAATGTCCTGCTCATTTCCTCAGGTGCATCAATATTTTTCAACTGCGGGCACAGAGCCAAAGAATAAGAAGTTCACATGGTTCTGGATCAATTATTTAAAGAACTGTTAGCTGTATTTGTTGCCTCCAAGCTCCTGTAATGTAAAGCTGGGCTGGTATCACTACAGAAGTTGGCAGGGGAAAGTTCAGGATCTAAAGCACTCAGTTAGTGATTTGTGTAATGGGTTCAGAGAGCGGCGCTCACCCTGGCCGGTCAGTCTGCAGTGGCGTATCCTTTCCACAACGTCAATACAGATGAGAGAGAAGAGCACTAGTGATACAGGGAGCTCCGTGAACGTATCATGTGTCATGTGGTTATTTATCTGAACCTGGGCAAACAGCCAGAAAATCATAAATTGAACATACTAGAACATTTCATCTGATTACTTACTCACTTCCAATCAATATAGAACCCTACAATTGACATCAACAATAAAAGGACCTCTGCACCAGGCCAGGGCTCGACAGTAACGGTTGCCCGGTTGCCCTTGGCAACCACATTGAGTAAAATTGGCAACCGCGTGGCCTCTGGTTGCCCCCTTTGGCAACCACCTATTCAATATTTGTGTTTTTTTTTTATATACAAAAACAAATCAAAATTTACAAACCTGGAAAATCATATTTCAAAAGAAGGCAAGATTTTATTTGGTTGTCTCCGTAAAGTGTAAACGCTACTTTCGTGCAGCAACACAACATTTCAGCTGCTGTGAGACCGTTTTCCACACACGTGCGCATGTTAAAATGTGGTGCTAATATGGCACCGGTGCCTGGTATCTACCAGACGGAATGGCAACGTGGATTTCGGTGCCTCATTGTGGTGGCACTTAAATGTCTGCCCTGTTCTCTGATGCTCCGAAACAGACGTTACAGGCAACAGAAACATCGCTGCATGTCACGCTAGTAAACACTATTAACACGTCACACTTGGCAGCAGGTAACGTTAGCCTACTGTTAGCTACAGTAGTAACTGGATTAAACACGGTTAAAATGCTGACAGCTAAACTAAAAGCGTGACTGTATTTTTTCAACAGCGGGACGTACAACCATCTGCCGCTAAAGCTATGAGCTAAAAGACAAACTAGCACTTGGTCACTGCTGTTGCCGGAGAGAAACAACACAGACAGGACAAAATGTTGTATTTAGTTAAAAACTAGTGAACCTTGTGGTGCATTCAAAGTTATTGAAAAATACCCTTTTCTCATCTGTTTTTGTATTTTAACAGCAATTTTCTGGTGAAATAAGTAATTATTGTTAAACGTTATTGTTATTACATCATTTAAATTCCCCCCTTTTTTGTGCTGATTCGAAAATTGATCCGATCCGTGACTCAAAACCTTGATCCGATCCATGAGTTTTCTATTTGAGAGGGATGGGAAATGATATTGCAACATTATTAAAATGTGTGGTATAGTTACATGACAAATGAATTGCTCCAAATATAGGCAGTTTAAAACATGGCAACCGTATTGTCAATTTCGGCAACCAAAAGCTGATGCCTGGTTGCCAAGCTGGCAACCACTTTAAAAAGTTAGCCTTGAGCCCTGCAAGCATTCACATATACATGTCTGACCTCCTCTAGTACTGGGTCTGTGGTCTAAATCACTTGCAGCGCTGGTATTTGCCTGAGTCAGGACTTCATACCAACAGGACACAGATCAAAGCAGACAAGCTGGTCATCTTAGCAGAATTTATGACTCTTATGTAAAATACACCAGATAAGCAAGGGTCAAAAGGTCAGCTTGGGCTCTAGAAAGGGCCACATAAAACAGCAAATAGGACCTGGGCTGCAGCCAGTGAGGAAGTGAAAATGTGCCTCATGGACAGATGATTTGACAAGGGCAGTTTGGACAGGAAGAGGAACCAAGCTGCTTATCAGTGGCTCCTTATCCATATTCATCCCCTGAGAACCAAAAGGTTCCTCACAAATCATCACCTTTATTCCACTCACATATGTCTTGCACCGTGATTCCACTCACCAACAACATTTAAATAACTTAGGTCCCAAATGTAAAGTTGTGGCGGGTATTTTTTAAGTTCCAAGAAGCTTTGTTTGGATGATAAACGCAATCATCAAAAAGAACTACAAAAGGATCCATTACAAATGTATCAACATAAGGATCAAAGTTCATAATCAGAGACTGATAAAACAAATGAAACAAATGTCAAACACTCCACAACATGTTGTACCTCAGAGCTGGCGATGAGAAAGGCAAAGCAGGGCAATGTGGACAGGATCACATATACGAGAGCCACAGGCCTCCTGATACAAAGACAAAGGAAGGGAAAGAAGTAAGGAAGGAAGACAAAAGGCAGTTGCAGGACTTGCTAACTCATGGTATTCATCAGCCTAGTGCTGTCCAAACCAGCCACAGACAAACCAGCTGGTCAGATCTCAGTCAGTGCTGCACTGCCGTCCTGGCTGCTGACCATACACAGCTAAGAACCTCTGAGGCCCCTGACCTCAGGAGAAACTCACCACTTCTTCCTCCCAATGAGAAACTTCTTCTTTGCAAAGACCATATACTTCATGGGTACCCAGACCAGCAGGGCGGTGGAGGTGACATAGGCAATGGAGGAGGCCACGATCAACCAGTAGGCCGTGCTGCCGTCTCCGGGGGGCCGCGCCGACGTTTTGACCTTTGCTACGATGATGGCAAACCTCTGCATGACGATGAAGAGTGGCACGCACAGGCCTGCAAACTGCAGCACCTCGCACAGGGCGAACTTCAGCGTCCTCCCCGAGCCCATGCTGTGGAGCTCAAAAAAAGAAAAAGAAGGGAGGGAGACGGGGCTGTTGTCGCAGTGAGGCAACCCCTGTCCCTCTGAGGGATGGTCAGGCCTCGGACCAGTGCATTGTCTGCCTCCACTAGCATTTTCCACACACCACAGCCCTGGCTCTCTGCTCACCCAACTGCTTACACTGCACTAGGCATTGTATACCTCGGTGTAACGGTGATGTGACTGGCTCTTTACTCTCTTTATATACAGGATAAAAAACAAAGGCTGTCTCACTCCACACCCTGAAGGATATGTTTGTACTACAGACATCTCAGTGGGATGATTTAGTCAAAAAAAAAAAACTTTAATCAGTGCTTTTAAAGCTAAAATCCCACCTTATCAATCAGCTACACATAATAGATTACCTACATTATTCGGAGCATCTAAAATACATAGCTTTGCATTAGTTATACCGTATATTCTACCTGAACATTCTCCAAAACCAGCAAACATAAATGGACTCACAGTAAAAGCAACATCCAAGGCAATTGTGGCTCTTCTCATATTTAAACATTACCATCTAGTGGCAAAATGTGATAACTGTTAAATATCAGATACTACACAATGAGGTTACAAATACTTGAAACATATCAAAGGCTCAAAAACACTGCTTCAACATGTATTTTCTTTTCAACAAATTAAGATAAATTGATTAATACTTCATGACAAAAAGCCAGCAACATGCCCTCAGGCTAGCCGAACAAAAGCATGAACTGAAAAGATGAATTAAGTTGTTTTATCGTTGGTCTCTTTTAGTCCAAAATCCATGCATCCATGCACACTATCTTTCACGCTGTGACCCTGTTCATACAATTTCAAGGTAATAATTAAGAGAAAGTTTGGTGTTGACTTGTAACATGAATTATTTCTATTCAGAAACTCAACTGTCTTTCTGTTTGAAAATACAAATAAAAAATCATTAAAATCATGAACTCAAGTGATGACGGGAGCCGGCTGCAGCACGACTCAATTAAAAACCACCATGAACAGTTTTTAATGTTCGGACTGAGAGTCTGCTCATGAGACTTTGCTCTAATTTTCAGGACAATTAGGGCACGATTCGGGACAATTGCTTGGATTTCTTTGGGACCCTAGCTATGGTTAACTGCTCCTCAGATCTCTGCAGGGTGAATCCCGACAGCTAGTTAGACTATCTGTCCAATCTGAGTTTTCTGTTGCACAACTAAAACAACAAGTTCCTTCCCGAGGCTATTTTGCAGCAGGCGCTTAGCACCGCCCAAGACAATTGTGATTGGTTTAAAGACATGGCAATAAACCAGAGCACGTTTTTCTCCCATCCCAGAAGTGATTTTTTTTCCCACTATGGCCACGCCAAGACCCTCGCTTCAATAGCATTCACACACTACTAGCCAGGCGTCCATGCTTACATGTACAGGTCCTATCCCCTGACCAAATCCCCAACACTAACCCTAACCACTGGAGGTGAAATGCCTAACCCCAACCAATCGAGCTGCTTCGTAGGGCGGGTCTTGGCGTGGCCCTAGTGGGATTCGTAATTTTGCATCCCGGAATGCTGTGTGGCCTAGCCAGACCCTCCTCCACAGTGCTGTAGAGGAAGGTACAGTACAGGCCTTATTTGATAGAAATCTATGTATTTTCCACTACAAAATGTATGCCTTCTCTATGATGCACTCTAATGTCTCTTTGACATAATGTGCTACTTCAAATTTCCCACAAAGTTTAACACAGGTGAAAATCAGACTGAGCACATACCTGTTCTCCTCAAAGTGCTGTTATACTGTTTGCTCTGCAATGTCCAACTTTACCGCGTTGTCCTGCTACTTTCATGTTTGGTAATCCTCTCAGAAAGATGCCATCTTCTGAATAATTAACACGGGAAGCAAAAAGAGCCTCTTCCCTGACAAGCTAGCAGTTATAGCCATTTTTTGGCTGGAGAACAACTGCACGTGAAATCTGATTTTACCAGAGGTTTGGTTTATAACAAAATCCGACGGCTGGATGGCACCGAGGCGTCTCATCTCAAGTTTTTCTTAAAAAAAAAAAACACATTTTAATAATAATAATAATAATAATAATAATAATAATAATACATAAGTTTTATATAGCGCTTTACATGGACCTCAAAGACGCTTTACAAACAAAAGAAAGAAAGAAAGAAACAAACAAACAAGATAAGTAAATTAAAAAAAAACATCACTAAACACAATTGTAAACAATTAGTAAAAAATACAATATTTGACTCTGAATTATAATGCAGTAAAATAAATTTTAAAGACTGCACAGAAGTGAATAGATAGGATAAGGGTGTGGTGCCTGAAAATAGGTTTTTTTTGCTGTAGAAAATAATCCACGTCGATGGTGATCGCGGAAACTCCAACAACTACCTGAAAATGACGTCCACAGCACTTGGCAATAAGCCTGTTCAAATTGCAGCTGGGTTACAGGTAATTAGCTGTGGGCATGCGCATTGTTGTATTCCACTCTCAGCATGCAGCTATCACCCAAATATCGTCCTCAAGCCACCATAATTAAAACACCATTTTTAAAACTATTCAGTAACACTTTTTTAATAAGGGTACAAATCATATAGGCCTTGAAAGTAATACAGAATAGCTATGATGAATTACTGTTGCTCACCATTAGGCTAACTATGACTTTATACATTAGTTCACACTTAGGACTAATAGATCAATTAAGGAGTGATACTTAGGCCTACTTTTAATACTTTGAGTATTTCCTGATAATACTTAGGCCTACATACTTTTACTTAAATTACATTGTCAATGCACGGCCTTTAATTGTAACATAGTTTTCTTCACTGATGTATTGCTACTTTTAAGTAGGCTATACGATCTGAGTAGCCTATGCAACTTCTTCCACCACTGAACAACACTAATATACAGTTATTTTATTTTTATTTTTTTTTATTTTTATCACTATACTAATAGCTCCTGGCCCACCGGCAGGCCACGCACTTGTTGCACTAGTCCCGCGAGATAGGGGAGCAGGATGGATGACCATACTGCTCCCCTCCCTACCAGCCCCAGCTGTCAGCTCCCTTCCTGACTTCCCCACCCTGCCCCCGGTACCATGGCATACAGCGAGGAGGACGGCACGGTTGAGGAGAAGGAAAACAACAACAAGAAGAAAACGAAAAGCGCCCTCGCTACCGCATGGCTCACTTTCTACAACATCGCCATGACCGCCGGGTACGTGCGTTTATCCGCCCCGCCCGGCTATTAATAAGAAAAGTCTATAAATTAGCCGCTCCCTAAAAAACTGTAAGCGCGTGTTGCTGTTTATAGGACTACAGTGTCTCTGTGGCAAGCCGAAAGTGCCTGTTCAGCTCGCTCAGTTTAGCAGCTCACACGAGTTGGGGAACACTTGAGTAAACCATTTGATATTTTAAAATATATAGAAATATAAGGGGTATCTGTGCGATTGTCAGAAAATGAATGAATGGCGTTTGGTTAAAGTGACAGGCTTGCGCTGCAGCCGTGTCCAAATAGGGCTGACTGGATGGTGTCAGCGTCAAGGCCCACAGTGCGGCAGACAGTTGCAGTGATAAGTATAGCCGGAGTGCGCTGACACTGGAGCTCAGGTCTGGGACACTGAAATGCTCAATGGGCAGATTTGTTAATAACAGCATAACATTTGTGAGTTTCAAACAGAGCATTTCGTATCGTGTTTAGGCTATATGATAAACTGACAGGACAAACATGGGAATCCATACTTGTTTGCTCATGTCACTTCAGCTATGAATAGGCTATAACAGAGCTGTCCAATCAGTGGCACTCACCGGATCAATAATGATTAGACGATAGGGCTGGGCAATATATCAATATTATATCAATATCGTGATATGAGACTAGATATCGTCTTAGATTTTGGATATCGTAATATCGTGATATGACATAGGCGTTGTCTTTTACTGGTTTTAAAGGCTGCATTACAGTAAAGTTATGTACTTTTCTGAACTTACCAGACTGTTCTAGCTGTTCTATTATTTGCCTTTTCACCACTTAGACATTATGTCCACATTACTGATGATTATTTATCTAAAATCTGAGTGTAAAGATATTTTGTTAAAGCACCAATTGTCAACCCTAAAATATTGCCCCAATATCAATCAAGGTATTTGGTCTAGAATATTGTGATATCTGATTTTCTCCCTATCGCCCGGCCCTATTAGACGACGTGCTTAAAGTTTGCAGTGGTGGGAAAAGTACTTTTACTTCAGTAATTGTAACAATACCACAGTCTAGAGATACTCTGTTATAACTAAAAGTCCTGCAATTAAAACGTTACTCATCTAAAAGTATAAGCAGGAAAATGCTAGAAAGTATAGTAAAGTATTAAAAGTTAATGTAGACCTACTCAATGCATTGAAACATGGCCCAGTGTCTGTTATACTACTCTTTATTACATTATTAATAAATAATGCATTACTACAGTAAATGTTCTTAGTTACATTCCAACACTGCAATTAAGGCATTAGGCTAATGTTAAGGTACATCAACACAACATGCAGGGATCAATACTTTCATAGTCATACAAACATGTCATCATTAACTTCTACAATATGCAGTATCATATTGTGAGATTTATTTTAAAATGATTGTTATTTTTATATATATATATATATATATATATATATATATATATATATATATATATATATACATAACGTTTTGTTTGAATATATGCAAAAACAATGCCTGTCTGATTCTGAAGAGATGATTTCAATATGCCAGCTAAAGATGACATTTTTAGTTTGACCTCATGTGTAATGATCACACTGACATCAACTGAACTGGTTTTCACATACTCAAACAAATAACATGATACAGAACACAATTTATCAGAGCAGCCCACATTTTAAGTATCCAATCAGAGCTGATAGGTCATTGTGTTAAGCAAAATAGGAACTTGAAAATGTCGCTCTAAGACAGTATAATAGGCCTTTTTCGTATTGCTTTTTTTTTTGGTAATATTTAGTCAAAACGATTACTTGAGAAAATAATAAGCAGATTAATCAATGAGTTGCAGCCCTGTATCCATTCCTGCCATTAACTCTAGGTTGTTAATTGATCCCGTTAACAGTTAAGTGAGATAATAATTTTGTAGTTTGTTATAAAGAGTCTCCTCCTGTTTAGCTTCACTTTGATTGTGTTTTGTATAAGGGGAGACGACGCAACAATTTTGTTCAAAGGATTTTTGAATGTTACACCTGGATTACATTTTGGTAGTATTTCACGTTCAATTTACATACATCCACATGAGTTCAGGAGCTCCCCTCAGCTGTTTAGCTGCCTTTACTCAGACATTTTCAAGTCTAAGTGAAGGAATATCATTTTTGCATCGTCTCATATGAAGGGTTGGTTACTGTTGACATGTTTGTCATAAAGGAGAATTGTAGAGAAAGTGAAAATAATTACAAATAAGTACAACTCTTTTAAACTTGAAACTGCTGAAATTGGGATGAGGGTTAAGTTTTTGGTAATGTGTTAATATTCTAATATGTTTTACAAAAGTCACAAATGTTGCAAGGACTAATGGGTAGTTAGGTTAACTTTTTATGTATAATACCATGGGCTCATTGTTATGCTTCTACTGTAGTAGATGTGTAATGCCACATCTCTTCTTTTGGTGAAAGTACTAAAATTGAAACACAAAACACTTTTGTCGTCTCAAACTTTAGCCATGATTTTACCAGTGTAATTATGCCATTACGCCTTGTTTTATCAAGTCAATAGTTACCACTAAATATCAATTGTCGCTGTAGGCTAGTAACAAGTTTGCTGCTGCTCGGACTGTGCATAACGTGCACATTTTCTATCTTTCATTGTTGATTTACACTACAAGAAAGTGCAGGAGGAGCCAGATAAAATGTCCTCAGCGGTTGTCAGACGCAGAAAAGTGCATGTAACTGGTATGTGAGAAGTAAATGTAGCTGTGAGAAGATGCAGTAGGTTTAGAATTTGAGTTTAAAAAATAAATAGCATTTGCCATGTCAAAATGTACACTGTGCACAATATATGCAGAGCTCAATAACACGGTTTTCAGTTTCTACCAGGGACATGGGAAACTCTTTCACCATCCATCTTGCACTAAGTGGTGCCATTATGTAATATATTGTTTTGTTTCTGCAGGTGGCTGGTTTTGGCCATGGCAATGATACGCTTCTACATCCAGAAAGGCACACGAAAGGGTTTGTACAGAAGTATAGCAAGGACACTCAAGTTTTTCCAGACCTTTGCATTAGTTGAGGTAAGAATTTGAGTGGAATAGTGTTTGCTGTCGTAGCATGACCTGATAAAATAGTTTGTTGCAGTGAGAAATGACAGTGATTTTAATTAGGTACTGCAGATGAGGGTAATTAATCGATTTTTATGTTTCTTGTCTTACAGGTGGGACATTGTGCCATCGGTATGTGATGATTTTTGTTTATGACTTATCATTTCTGTTAAAATATAAACACATGTATATTATTGTGCCACCATCTCTGCATTTGTTAACGGTTGTTGTTTTCTTTCTCCTGCTCTGCTGCAGGGATTGTGAGGACTTCTGTGATTGTAACCGGGGTGCAAGTGTGTTCACGGATTTTCATGGTTTGGTTCATCACCAACAGCATCAGACAGGTGACAATCACAGCACAGCACAGCACAGCACAGACTCTTCTGCTACTGTGGTTTTATTTAGTTGTACAAGCAAAATAGAATGAAGAATTGCATAATATTTGGTTATTTTCTTTGCTGTCTGTGAAAAAAAACTATTACTATTTTAATCACAAACTTCACTTCAATATTATTAACTTTACACACACAGCATACATATTAATAGCATTCCATAACAAAAGGTCTCATAGGGTTTACTGGACATTTTTTTCTGTGTATATTTTAAGCATCTGTTACATGAAAATGGCAAGAACCCATGTGCTTTATTATAGTTTTATTTGTTTTGTTTTTACAATCATTGCTGTCCCACATTTGCACTTATCTGGTTTGACTCATCTAAACAAGTTACTTTCTCCTTCCTCTGTATATTTGCCATTTTTTTCACGATTTAAATGAAGATCCAGAATGAAGAAAGCGTAATCCTATTCCTGGTTGTGTGGACGATCACAGAGATTACCAGATATTCCTACTACACATTCAACCTGCTCCACCACCTGCCTTACTTCATCAAATGGGCCAGGTGGAGATGCCGTTACCCCGTGGCTGGGATGAGCTTTAACTCTCATTACTGTGTCGGACATTGTTATCTGAGCATGTCGGCACTGATCTGGCGATTTCACCTCTGGCATGCAGCCCTCCCCGGGCCTAGACCGGCTTTACATCAGGAAGTAGTGCAGCCGTGTGTGTGTGTGTGTGTGTGTGTGTGTGTGTGTGTGTGTGTGTGTGTGTGTGTGTGTGTGTGTGTGTGTGTGTGTGTGTGTGTGTGTGTGTGTGCGTGTGTTTTAAGTATCGCCTAACTCACACAGAGGGGAGAAGCATGTGTGTGTTTATTGATTAGCACCTCATTAGCCATTCTCTTGTCAATGGTGGATGAACCAAAGGCTAACATGACTGATGCTGGAGAAAAAGAAAGTTGACATTTAATAATTTTAGCGCTTATTTAGATGTTTTAATTATTATATAAAAAAATAGACTGAAGTATGATTGATAATGGCGTAGATTTTTTAAACTATTTCTGACAAGGACAGCAATCCAAAAATTGTTGTTTTAATGTCAAAGACTTGATTATCAGCACAAAAAAACATAAAACATGAAACCACTGTCATGATTATCAGTGAAATGTGATGACGATCAACACGTTTCTCAGCTCTAGAGTGACATAATGTCTGCCTACTACTGTATGAAGAGCTCT
The DNA here is from genome assembly GCF_004354835.1 of Perca flavescens. Taxonomy (NCBI): domain Eukaryota; kingdom Metazoa; phylum Chordata; class Actinopteri; order Perciformes; family Percidae; genus Perca; species Perca flavescens. Next base: position 17,960,911 of record NC_041352.1, read on the forward strand.
TGTGACGTGGCAGTCTCTCTGCTACAGTAGCTCCGCTGAAACTGGAGCCGTCGGGAGGAACATCAGCTGTACACATTGATAGCTGTCCAACACAGGCTTGGCCTCTCACAGCCAAGAGAGAGACTATCTCACTTCAGAATAGTGACGTGTACAACTCATTCACTAGGTGAGACACTGTTCTGTCTCTGCAGACTTCAGAATGTGAATTTTTCTGCTACTTCAGTGCGTCGTAGGATTATAAGTTCTGTGCCAGTTACTCTTTTGTTTGGGGTTTTGATTCTCATATATCGAATGCCACTCTCCTCCCTGCCCCCACCCTTAACTGCTGTCTTTAAGCATGAAGGAGACCCCCCCTCCGAGAGGGGCTCATGTTCAGCTGCTCATGTTTTTAAGACCATCTGTTTTGGTCATGGAATGTTCACCCAACTTTTCTCTCACATCCGCCGAGACGCTCCCCCGAGCCTTTGCTGTGGTCTCAACTAAATACAGGATTTCTATAGCCCCGAGTCATGCCATATATCGTAATAGAGTCTGTGTGTTGTCACAAAGAGAGCCAGGCACGTCACAATTATGTGTGACAGGCAGTTGTAACAGAAAGCCAAGAAGATTGTGAATGATTTTATGAAGAGCAGCTCTATTCTGAACTTTAGTGATTTTATAACACATTCGGAAACATATTTTTGTATGTTTACCAAGTTATAAAGTAAAGCTAACTTTCTTCAACTGTCTGTGCATGCATTTAAGCGTCTACGTTTAATCAAAAATGTATCCATTGTCACTGTAGTAATCAACCATTTAGCCTAGTGCACTGACAGTTGTTAAAGGCTCAAACTGCAGCCACAACCTGATCCTGCAGCTTTGCCCACTACAACATCTGCCAAATCACATCCCTTTTCACAAGGCATAACCAGCCAGTCCATGTTTTAGTCAGCGCCCATCGTCAGTAGTGGCTTTTTTTAAATACGTAGTATAGAGGCACTCTATATAGATTAGATTTTAGGGAGTTAGTTCCCCTTTTTGGATGACCTGGATATCATTCTACTTTACGTCAACTTATTTGTCTTGGCTCCCCATTGATAGAATGGCTTTCCTTTTCCATTTTTGTGGTGGTGAATCCTCAATATCCATGATTGAAGGCTGGCTCAGCATTGAATACCTGATCAATGTTGGGAATTCAAACCCAAGTAAAATTAACTATAGGCAAACATGGACGTCGATGTGATTTTTGTAGCTTCTTGACTTGTCAGTTGCTGTTTGGCTGCAAACATTTAAGTCTCAAATGTTAAAAGTTGTCAAAAGTGCAGTGCACCAACTCCAGGAAAACAGCACAGTTTAACAAAATATGAAAGGGACTGAATGGATTTTGTCTGATTACCGGTCTAAAGCAGGTTTAAAACATGAAATTAGACTAGGGAGAAAACCAGAAAACTCCTATGAATGGTTGCTTATGCTAACTTTGCGTGAGTGTACTTACAATTTAAAAGAAGATTTTAAGGAGCATGCCTTGATTGTTAAACTCATCCTCTAAAGTTTGCACTGTTACAGTTTGAGTGTAGATTGTGTGTGTAGACATCTAACCATGTGAGTGTTTTAACATTCGCAAACTTATACTGCAGGAGTGTTAGTTGCCCGTGTGTGACCGCAGACATCTTTTCCTTCCCAGATACAACCTCTTCATCGTCTTGTATCCCCTGGGAGTCGCCGGAGAACTGCTGACCATTTATGCTGCTCTGCCGTTCGTACGCAGATCTGGAATGTACTCCATGAGGCTCCCCAACAAGTATAACGTGTCGTTCGACTACTACTACTGCCTAATCATCGCCATGTTGTCCTACATCCCACGTAAGGAGCGTTTTTACTCCCCACACTTTTCCCCTTTTTGATAAAACATATAGAGGAAGATGACCCAGGATAGATGACCCCTCTATTGATGATTCATCTGTGCATCTTCCACTACATGAGACTTTAGAGATGGCTTCTTTTGTGGTATTGTGACAGCAGGGTCTAAAAAGCATGCCAACATTTAGGAGCCAAGTGTGTAGTATCCCACATGTCCTTTTAACCCCAATTTTGTTCTGTGGCAATGAGAGACTGAGGTTGGTTGAAAGGATCAATATCACTCTCATATCTACACGTTAAATATGACGATGGAGCCAGGAGACGGTTTGCTTAGCTTAGCATAAAGACTGGAAACAGGAAAACAGCTAGCCTGGCTCTGTCCAAAGGTAACAAAATACATCTACCAGCACCTCAAAGCTCACTAATTAACACATTATATCTAGTTTGTTTAGAGCAAAAACGAAGAGTTGCTGTGATTTTCTGGAGTCTCATTTTGTTGGGGTGACGACAAGACTCCAGGAAGTCACTGCTAGGCTAACCATCTTCTGGCTCTAGCTTTACATTTAGCCTACAGCCATGAGAGTGGTATTTTATCTATATCTTCTCAATCAACTTGGCAAGAAAAACAAATGAGCGTATTTACCAAAACGTCAAACTATTCCTTTAAATGTTTGCGAGACCAGGGGCCATCTTTGTTTTTCATGCTACAGTATAAAGCAGCAAAACACAATTCCACATCTGCAAATGTAAATGGTATTAACTGATGTTAAAATGCTACATATAGCATCTTTGTGCAGAGTGAAATTGTTATATACAAGGGGATGGAGATCATAACATAACAGTAGGCAATAATCCAATACAGCACAACATCAATGCAGTAAATGGTACTTTTAAGGTGTTGATAACAAACAAATGTTGAGAAAGTTGCTGTAGTTTCAGATGTTGTATTAAATCGCATACATAATACATAAATATTGCACATAACACATTTAATATTAAGTGTTGCGAAACAATACGACCAGGATTGTTTTGTGGTTCGAATCCTATCATCTAGACCTCGGAGAACAAAGCTACACGAAGCAGGCTTCAGTTCACAATGTTCTAAAGGCTTAATGAGACACACAATGATATACATATTTTCTAACAATCGCTACATTCATTTAGATGACGTGTAGTAAGATACACAAGAGTCAGGATGGGCAGAAGGATTGTCCCAAGGTTTGTCCACACAGATAGGAAAACAGTGTTGCAATTTAGGATACAAGTTAAACTGATAAGAACGACTTTCTTCAATGGAATGTAACATTATTCACAACATTAAGTTTTGCATGTCTTGAAAATGCTTCTTGGTGTCCTGCTTTTCATTGGCAATTCAGTCTGGGTTCATTGATCCTGTTTTATTTTCCCCAGTGTTTCCTCAGCTCTTCTTCCACATGCTGCGGCAGAGGAGAAGGGTGCTTCATGGGGAGGTCATAGTGGAGAAGGACGACTAGACCAGCCACCACCTTATGCCTTCGTTTGAGCCAGCCAGCCTGCCTCCACCATCACCCTCACCCCCCCCAACTTCATCTCCACCTCCTCTTCAGCACCATCGGCCTGTTACGTTCTTCATTGTACGGGACGGGAAGAGCCGCACAGATGACGACCTGTCCAACAAGAGCAATAACAATCAGGAAGAAAGGAGTTCACCAGTACTGAGCAATAATAACTGATACTAAGTCTTTACAGGATTAATTCCTATCTGAATGGTAATATTGGAAACATGTTTACAGTCCCAGCGTTGCTGGAGCTTGAGACAGAAGCCTTGAAGTTATGTCTCAGCACACAGTCCTTTATTCGCTCACCAGCCTTACTGCACCTTGTTGCACTGAAAAACATGAGCCACAGCAGAGTCATAACACCTGTGTGAAGGATAAGAGAGGAAGGCTTCCAGGAAAATGTGAAATGAAACATGGGAGGAAGATTGTTAATTGTGTCTCCTGAGTTGTCCAAACTTCATCCCCCAAGCAACCCAATTAGCATTCTAATTTTTTAAGTGTATTCCACAGAAATTATTTTATACAGAAGAAGCGTGGCTGTACAAAACAAGGTTTAAAATGAGAAATTATTCATAGTTCTATCATACCTCAACAATAAATCTACATTTAGACAATATGCTGCTTCTTTTGTGTATGTTTGTAAATGATGCAATGTGAAATGAGCGGTTAATAGCATATTTCTTAATTTATTCACATAATGTATCACTTAGAGCGCAGCTCGAACTTAACATTTTCTCTGCTTGGCTCCTGCTTTATTCTATGTTGCTTTGATGTTTACTATGTCAAATGTTAATTTACAAGAGAACATCTTAAACCGATTTGAGTCTTCGAAAAGTAGCAGCTTTTTCTAGACTGCTGTAGGTGAGACTAAAATTTAGATTTTTGTGAGCACTCGCAGTCTTCAGTCGCTGTTGTTTGTTTTTTAACATAAAGAATCTCATGTCCATGTTAATAGAAAGGTAGTTAGATTCCCTCCTGCTAAAGGTGCTATTGTAAGATCATTTCAGTCTTCTGTGCAGCTGAAGGATTGACTGTGATTGAGTAGGAAAACAGGATGTGAAATGATTGAGAGGAAATGTTGCATAGCCCATGGTTATCTAAGAAAAGCAAAATGTTTGCTTATAATCTGGGTTAGAGAGGAGAGAAACAATAAAAGTAAATATCACAAAAATTGCTGGAAAAAAAGTTATTTTTCAAGAAAAGAACAATAGAAATGTGAAAATACTTTTTTTGTGCAAAATCAATAAACTAAATTCTACAATGGAGAGTTTTGTGATGAACTTCACACTTATGCAGACAGATAAGCCATCTGCTACCAGATCTGTTTATCTGGACCTGCATAAAAATGTAGAAATAAGCCAACAAATACAAACACCTCGTTTAGTTTTTACATATTTATTTGTGAGTGTTTCCTTCATCTTTTGTAGTGTTGTTTAAGTGTTTTTCTTAACAGGAAACAGTACCTGAGTGCAGAAAATGGCACATTTTATATTTGTAGGTAGCATCCACAGATTCATATTCATAAACATATGTACGTCTGTAATAGTGAAAAATAAATCTCATAATCACAAAATACTGTATCATACACTGAGTATTAAACTGTAAACGTTCAGTCTTGAACTAAAACTCAAGCTGATTGTGACATTTTTCTGTATTTATGTGTAAATACTTCCTTTGGTTTCTACTCGTATAAATGAAAATGCTATATAGACATTCATGAGGTTAGATAACAGGTTCCCCAAAGATAGCATATCAGCGACATTTCATGTTTTTTTGCGCATCATTTTGCACCTTTTCATTTTAAGGCAATTACATGTTATAAAAAGCACAACAGTAAGTCCACTTGGCTTCATAGAATTTATAATTTCCTACAAAACTTAATATCTGAATGAAATATACATTCAGATATTCAGTTGCACGTGGAATACAGATTTATAAAATGTATTTCAAATAATCATAAAAAATATATATATCAAATGATTGGTGATTTGGTACTTTAAAAAATAAAAGTCCTCCTTCTGTGATTGCCCTTCTGTATTGCACTTGCTGGTGATGTTGGACTGGGTTTACTTTGGAGGAGAAAGGCGTCTCTTCAGCATTGGAGAGATGTTTGCTGTTGCAGCCCTGGGCTCGTTTCAAAATTGTCCCTTTGCTCTCTCCGTACGGACTCTCCATGCGCCGTGTCGGTGGACCAGTGCCACGTGTCTAGCTGCTCACTGCAAGCTCCCTTTCAAGACATCGCTACGATTCAGGCAATCTTGCTGCAGAAAAATACACAGAATGACATTAGGACACCTCTGAGGAAATCCCCCCCTTGATACAGTGACATTTGGACAGGAAAAAAAAGAAGACAAAAACAGACGTACAGGTCTCCATTTCCTTCTCACAGATGTAGCTTATGAGATCTTCACAGAAGAAATCATTCCACAACCCTTCATGGATGAGTCCCGCACAGTCTTCTCCCATTTCATGTCCATGGCCCCAGTCGTCAGGCTGACCAGGCTTCCACTTCCTGCAGGCAAACAACAGGGGGCGATCACACTTTAGATTTACAGTATTTATTCTAAGAGTCTGGTGGAAAACTACAGCGCTGGAAAAGAGCAGGAATTGAAGTTGGATCATCTGATATGATGTGATATGAAGTATGACCATCTGAAAAGATAGCCTACTCCCTTTGAATAGGGGATTCCATTATCTCCCCTCTGGACGGAGGCTAATGGTCCCTGGTTGTAGAACTACAAGATTTAAAAACAGTTTTGTCCCAGCGGAAATCACTCTGTTACACAAACTGTAGAATTACTTGCACACAACGCACAATCACCTTGGTCATGTACTAGCTGTAGAATTTCTGCATATAACTGCACAAGTCAGTGTGGTCATGTACTGTTTTTTATCCATGTTCCATTGTCTGTTTATATGTTTTGATGTTTTGTGTGTTGCATGTTATGTGGTGGTCTACAAAGTTTTAAGGATGTCTGGCCTCTTAGACTGTAAACCTAGTTTACCTACGGGTACCAATACAGTAACCTGAACCTGATCTGATTTCTTTTGATTTGTCTGTCTGTTTGGAGTGGAGATCTTTGAGGTTAACTAGGCTTTTATGACATATTGCTGTGTTCAGATTCTATTCAATGTTGGTTTGATGAATTTCATTATTGTATCTTTATCCTTTATGTGCAGTTCTGTAAGCTTTAATGTTTGTCTAAATGTTGGATTTTTGCTCTTGTTGCGAGAGAGTGCACTGCTCTGATTGGCTGCTCTGAATGTGAAAGTATTTGTTTTGTTTGAATGGGCAGCTGGAATAGGATAGTTGAGCTTTGCATGCTTTGCATTTCAAAGCAATCAGAAAATATCACAGGACTTTGCATGTTTATTTGGTGTAAGTGAAAACCTACCGCTTCTAATTATTATGATTGGAAGGCAGTGTTTTGCACAGCTCTGAAACAGAATATCCATCAGAGAAACAGCACCTACGTCCATACAGGATAAGATGTTCCCTATGATGGAGGTATTTTCTGATGTAATACTGACGTGAAAGCAGGTTCAGTCCCATCCAGCCAGCGCCAAACGTTTTCCTCCTCTCTGTCGGTCAGACCCATCCAGAAGTAGCCCTTTCCAAAGGTCTGCTTCTTCAGCCATTTCTGAGATCACAAGAGGAAAGAAAAAGTCCCAACTGAGAAGTTACCTCACACATTACAGAGCAAGGGCGACCTTCCCTTCCAGTATATATTGATTTTAATGGATTTCATTCTTTACATGCTAAAGATGGGTTCCGCCATCCATTCCGACATTCCCCCACTCCGACACTGACGTCTAATTGTCGGAGTGGCGGCACTTCCATTGTTTTCAAACATCCCACCACTCTGACAATTTTTGTTTCCATTAGGGTTAGGGGTTAGGGTTAGGGAATAGCAGCATGGCGGAATAGCGGCATGTCTGAATAGAAGCATGTCGGACTGGCAACATGTAACCGCTAATGATACAATCATAAATAGTCACCTGTTCCTCCATATCGTTGATGATCAACAATGAAGCTGACGTTGTTTTGCAGGTTGCCTTTGCGTCATCGAAACTGTGAAGGTCCTTAGAGAAAAAGTAGCACTTGTCTCTGTAGTTCACCCACTCAGTAGGGCATCCTGTAAAACAGTGTCAAAAACTGTACTAAATAGTATTCATTATAAAAAAAATTTGGGAAATTATTTGCTTTCTTGCCAAGAAAATTATACCACTGTCATATTTATACGGATTTTGTTAGCCAGGCTAGCTTTTTCCCCATTTTCAGTCTTTATGCTAAGCTAAGCTAACCAGCTGCTGGCTCTAACCTAACGTTTACCGTACAGACATTAGAGTGGTATCAATCATCTCATCTAACTCTCAGCAAGAAAGTGAATACGCTATTTCACAAAATGTTAAACTATTCTTTTATCGCGCCATTCATTCTGAGTAATATTGTATTCTTTTTTTTTATAAAAAACAAATGCCATCGTGGGAATATTCTAGTTGAGTAATGTGCACTGATGCTAGCTGATTAAGTTCAATACTTCCGGATCTCGTAAATTGATTCTAGCAAAGTGTTGAAATGTAAAACTGCAACAGAAACGTTAAAACTGGTGATAAGACTTAAAGTCGTACCTGGGGCCCAGAGTGTAGGAGCTACTGCCTCATCCTGCAGAGACACAGGGCCCAAAGGAATTAACGGAGCCCGGATTGGAATCCCTGGTTGTCCCGGTGGTCCTGGTGGCCCCGGGGGCCCCACTGGTCCCAGCAGTCCCCTTGGCCCTTGCTCACCAACTGGTCCCATTGCACCTCTGATACCCGGTGGGCCCTGTGCCCCCTGAGGACCAGGCTGTCCGTCTCTTCCAGGCAGACCGGCAGTACCTGGCTCTCCCTTAGCTCCAGGAGGTCCGGCCCTTCCTCCTGACCCTCGGGAGCCCTTGGATCCGGGGCTGCCAGATACGCCTGGCAGGCCTTTTAACCCTGGCAGACCTGATGGTCCGGGGAAACCCTGCTCTCCTCTGGGTCCTCGTATCCCTGGAACACCATTTTCCCCTTTCTCTCCCTTCTGGCCAGGCTGACCAGATGGTCCCTGAGGTCCTTTGTCCCCCCTTGGTCCTCTGGGACCAGGTGGACCTGAAAAATGAGACAAACTGTAAGTTAGTGGACATATTTTAAAAAGAATAGTGCCACATTGACAAAAATGCTTATTTGCTGAGAGTTAGATGAGAAGATTGACACCAAAGCTATATTATAGTATTGATCTTCTCATCTAACTGAAGTCTTTAACTTTAAAACAAACATTTCATGAGTACAACACTGCATCCCTCACCCTGTAAAATAGTGAAATTGGTTATTAGTTGGGAGTGCTTGTTGTCCACCAGCTTCATCTCCTCCATGACAATAGAGAGGCTGGTGACCTCCTTGTCCACCCGTGCTGCCAGCTCTTCCTGCTGGGACCTCAGACCGGCTGCGTCTGTCCTCATGTCGGTCATGCTGCTGTTGAGGTTCAGCAAGAAGTCCGAGTGACGGCCGACGGTCTCGGAGCACGTGCGCAAGTCGTTCAGGTTGAGGTTGATGGCGCCCAGGAGCTGCGTGGTGAAGCTGATGTTGCCGGTCACGCGGTCCATGCTCTGCTCCGACTCATCCAGGCGCACCTCCAGCCGGTCAAACTTGGTGGACGTGAGGTTACCGAAGTCCCTCTGCCGGTCCATGATCTCCCTCAGGGTCTGGTCGTGAGCATCAGCCAGGCTGCTGGTGTTCTGGAGCTGGTTGGCCATGAAAGCCAGCTGCGATCCCACCTCCTCCAGGCTGTCGTTGTTGGATTTTGCTAGAGCCGAGGTGTTACCGGCCATGACCTGCAGGTTTTCCACCTTATTACGAAGCCACTCGGTATCAGAGTGCGCCTGGCGGGCCTTCTGCTCGAGGCTCTGAAAGTCATTGCGCATTTTCTGGATGGCCTGGCTGGTGTCATCCACTGAGCGCTGCAGAACGGCGATGAGGCCTCTCTGCTGGGCCTGTGTGAAGTTGAGGCTGCTGATGCTGAGCAGCGCCTGGTCCTGAAGTTTCACCTGCTGCTGGAGTTCTCTCTGCAGCCGGGCTGTGTCGTCCTGCAGACCCCCAATGGTGCCGCCATAAGACTGCAGGGTGCCATTTACAGAGTGCAAGGTGGCTGTGTTGCTGTCCAGCAGTCCCTGAATGGAGCCCTGGCTTTTCTGAATGTCTGTGCCAATGCTCTGCAGCTGACCCAGCTTAACTTGATCGCTGTGGATGTGTTCCTCCACCGCAGACAGCTGCCTCTGGAGTGTCCAGATATTGTTCTTAAATGCCTGGATCTCTATGGTGGTATTCTCCGACTTCTCCCCTGCTTGATCATCTGATGACGGAGATTTGTACAATAAATTACAAAAATGTTTCAGGCCCTCACTGTAGCTTTCACTTCAATTTAAACCCAGATACTTACCGAGCTTTTTCAAATCAGTCTCAACAGCTTTTATCTTTCCTCCATAGTTTGCAATACCTTCAGACACACTGTCAACTCTTTGCACCACTGGAAGAAAAACAGGACAGGTAGGACAAAGGTCAGTGTCATAGTCTCATCACAGGCTCTGTCCTTTATTAACAGACCAGAATTGCCTGCAACCACAGACATCATATATAAAAGGGATCAGAAAGGAAACCCCTGACAGATACTATAAGAGATGTGTCTACATGTCTTGTAGGCATGTAATAATGCTGGACTCAATTAATGTAATCTCTTGGGATAGGACAGATTTAGAGTGTGACAGAAGGAAGCGAGACATAGAAAAAGCAGAATTTGGAGTTGGACTGGAACTAAATTTCGAGTTAGAGACAAAGAGAAAAAGGTAGGCACTGCGAAAGAGACAGGAGGAGGGAGGAAGAAACATTGATTCAGCAAAGATGGAGTGGGTAGTCAATGACAGACACAGAGGTTGGAGGTACATGGGGAGACACTGGTAAGGGCCCTAGGGGACAGGAAGTGACCTGGAAGGGGGGTCTTCAGTAAACAGGCGGATCAAAGACAGCCCGGAGTAGACAGACGCTGTGGCAGGGAGGCTCTTCACGCCCCCACAGGCGACACCAGCGTTCATTTCCTCTGGAATGTGTCTGGGATTCCAGGGAATCAGCCCACTTCTACCACCAGCTTCGCCAGGGGGACACATCCTCTAACTGGGAACTGCATGGGCTCCTCTGCTGGGAAGCTGCACCCCAGCTGTTTATTCCCAACAGTTAAGACAACAGTCCAGTCACAAGGCTTTCAAATCACCAGAAAGGCAAGATGAGCTTTTTCAAATCCATCCATCCCTCCAAATGAAGACGCAGGCAGAGCCTTTTATTTATGGCCCAATTAGCACTAATATTGGCCTTCCTGGTATAACAGTTAGCCACTAGTTTAAATCCCATCTATATAGAACTTATAGCAAAACAAGACATTTTGGGGAATATGCTTATTTGCTGAGAGTTAGATGAGAAGATTGTTAACTCTCTCATGTCTATCTGTTAAGTTAAGTTAAGTATGAAGCTACCACCAGTCTCCGGCTAGCTTAACTTAGCAAGACTGGAAACCGGGAGAAAGAGCTCTGTCTCTGTCCAAAGGTAACAAAGTCAGCCTACCAGCACTTCTAAAGCTCATTAATTAACACTTTATATCACATCAATTCCTTTAGGTTGAATACTTCAAAAGTAATAGAAAAGTATTCTTTCGTTTGCAGACTGGAAGTAGAAAAGATCTTTTACTGTTTGACAGGAAATGTTCACACATCAAATGAAATGGGACACATTTCCAGACACGGAACGTACAGTTCAGCATTGCAGAGTACAAAGACACTTTGACTTCACGTTCACAGACCAAACCATAGGCTACACCTAGGGCACATTGCTTCTTTCACTGACACTCACACGTGCACTAGCCTGGAAACTGAAACTAACAACAAGCGGACTCCCAAACAGAAATTTCTGGGCCTTTTCCACATGTTCTGTTCATGAACTGGCCTTCTGGAAGATTCATTGCATCATACTGTGGCAAAATGAACCGTAAAACACACATGCAAAGAAGTTGGAATTGCAACAGGGCTGCAGAGGAAAAGCATTATTTTGGCAGAACCCCCATAGGTCCAAGTGTTATAAAACTGAGCTGGTGTGTACCCAGTTTGAACTCTTTCCAGCTCTTGTGTGAGTGGTTCTTAAAACCGCCCGGGTTGTCTTGTAAAATCCAGCTTCCTTATACATATCAAGTCAGAAATAGTAAAAATAGTTATGAAGTTACTGAAATGTAAACTCCATGCTTTGGTTATTTTATACTTTAGCCACAGGGCAATCTCAAAACTCCTGAAAGGTAGCCTGCAGGCAGTACTCAGGACTGGATAGCATCTGCAAACTCCTATTTTTACTAATGCTTAAGCAAAATGTTAGCTCATTAACTGTTATTTAACTTAAAGTCCTTCTAATAGCCAGTGCTGCAGTACATGTGTCTAAGAATATGGATAGTACACCCTAGGGACTCATTTAATGTGTTCAGAAAGACTGCTAAAAGAAATGTTCAGTGAGAGATTACACTGAGTCACAGAAGCTAGTAGAACAGCAGCTGGCCAGAAGGTGAAGTCAGGGCTTCTTTAGGCGTGAGTGTAATGGGACCACAAGCAGGAACAAAAAAAAAAAAGTCTCCCAGTGAGGTACGGTGTGTTTACGTCTTGTTTTTACTTTTGTGATAAAAACCATTTGACTGTTTGACTGTCAAATGCTAAAGCATAGCATAACAGTAGCACAAGTAGAGAAGAGTCACAAAGTCAGAAACTGACTCAGTAACTTACACAGCAACTAAAGTTTGCTAACATTAGCTGCTATAAGCTACTGGTCATACCAGACCAAGAGAGGTTTGAGAATAAAAGGACATTCACACAGGAAGTGAAGTATAATGCACAGGTTATGTCCTCCTCCAGTCTCTTTTCTTACTGTCTTTAGGGAAAACTAACGGGATTAAATCCTCCAGAGTCCAAAGAATGACTTCATCATGCTTTTGGTCGTGTCAATCAAGACAACAGGCTGTAGGAGACAGAGGACACTAAATCCAGGCCAAACCTCTAAGGTTAAATTGCATCAAAACAAAAGAGTCACATAGAGGACGTTTCTGTGGGTCCGTGATGGAGGACAGAGAGAAGCACACATGTTAAGTGCATAGAGCACTCTGGGTCTCACTACATAACCATCTGGAGCTAGGAGTGTGTTTAGCCTGAGCTGTGGTTCCCTTGACAGAGCACTGCTTCAGTGCCAGTAAAAACCCAATTTTAGTGGGTTCTGCTGGAGTTGCTCTGAGTTCACTCACTGCTCATCTGGGATCAATTAGGCCTGCATGAAAACATGCACTATGGAACAAGTAGGGCTAACTGAGCTCAGAGAGTAAGGGGACATCATTGTTTTTGCACTCAAGACGCACAGATAACCCCTGAACATGTTAACTTTCACAAACCTTAACCGTAACATAAGGAGGGGACGTACGCAGTCGCATATTGGAGCGTTTAGCACAATTATGGCAGGAACATGTAGAGTTCAATTCTTCGAAAGACCGTTTCCCAACCTGGAAAAAATGTGAAAAAGCCAAACAGGACGTTCAGCTCCACAAAGCCTGAAGGCCCTTCCCGGAGGAGTGAGCTTTGGAGGTGTTCATAAAATAAACTGAGAGAAGGTTGTGGAGTGGAGACAGAAAGCACAGAGAGAGGGGGTCAGGGTTGAAACTTAAAGGGTCTGTGCACTGAAATTACAACGAAATATGCATTTTCTGTCTCCACCTCAATACAATGGAGTTGAATGAAAATCAGTGTCCCATTTACGGGATGTTGGGAACAGATTTTATTGGATCTACTTTCTACTGAATAAATAGTCCATATAACAATAGTTGACAGTGAGGTCTGTGCAAAGATGCTGTTGATGAATTCAATGAATGAAAATTGAAATCCATTGTATTGAGCTAGCAGCTTAAACCGATAGATAGACGGACATCTCAAAACCTGGACAAATAATACCCAAAAGTATTTGCATTGCTACATACCACTCCCATTCAAAGAATAGTCCAACATTTGGGGAAAAACACTTATTCGCTTTCTTGCCAAGAGTTAGATGAGAAGATTGATACCACTCTCATGTCTGTAAGCTAAATATAAAGCCACAGCCAGTAGCCAGTTGGCTTAGCTTAGCATAAAGACTGGAAACAGGGAGAAACAGGAAGAAACAGCTAGCCAAAGGTAACAAAATCTGCATACCACCACCTCTAAAGTTCACTAATTAACATTTTGAATCTTGTACAAAAAACCGAAGTGTTAATAACAAGTGCTGAACTATTTCCTCAGGGTTCAGGGGTTGTAACTTTCTGGAGCCTTGTCGTCACTATGATGCTGCCAGGCAACCACTGGAGATTAAACAATGTTCAACTTTAGAGGTGCTGGTAGGCGAATCTTGTTACCCTTAGACAGAGCCAGGCTAACTGATTCCCTCTGCTTCCAGTATTTGTGCTAAGCTAAGCTAAGCAGCTGCTGGCTGTTAGCTTCATATTTAAAGGTGCTCTAAGCGATGTTGGGTGACGGCACTTCTTGATGACGTTCAAAGTATTTTCAAACAAAACGAGGCTAGCTCGCCCCTCCCTCCTCCTCATCCCGTCCCCTCTCCCTCCCTTCCGTGCTTCCGCGCACTATCCCCCCAACCCCCACCCCCAAAATCCTTCTTGTCGGTTATTTGCTGGAACGCTGAAACACTGTTTGTTATATTTGGTGGTGCAGGTTGGCGCATGCTTGTTTTTGTTGGCGTTTGTGGAGCCTGGGCTATCTACAGAAACCGCGTTTTTTTTATAGTGTGTTCAGGGGACAGGCAGCTAGCAGATAGTGAGGAGTTGTTTGCTGTAAGTGACATAAAATGTTGCAGCCTTAAAAACGCGTGACATCGCTTAGAGCACCTTTAACATACAGATAAACCACATGAGAGTTGTGTACCCCAAAATGTAGAACTGTTTCTTTAAGTAAGACTGTTTTTGAAATAGTTTGTTGGGTGAACTGACCCCGTATCTGTATGTATGAGTGATTTCAGAGAGAAAGACTGCAGCTTTTTTCTTATAGGTGTGGTGGTCCTCTCCTCATATTTTCCATTACTGATCTATTGCCTTTCAATAATGAAAAGAAAACTTTGCCAAAGAAGATTCATGTCATGCTTGGGCATGCAGAAGACCACTCTGGTAATGATGATCTCTCCCCCCCCACACACACACACACACACACACACACACACAAGCTCTCAGTGTATTTGGACGCCCGCTCTCTCAGCACACTGTAAGCAAATCATTTCAACATTTTAGAAAACAAATTGCATCACCAAAGTGATGTTTTAAAATGTTTGTTATCCTATAATTGTACCCATCAGTTCACAGTGATGGAAGAGAGTGTAGAGTGCAGCTCACTGGGCCATCTTACCTTTATATCCAAGCACAGCAACAGCGATGGTGAGGAGAGTACACAGCACATAGAGCAGAGCTATGGAGGTCTTCAGCGCCCATTCATTCTTACACTTAGTGCACTGGGTGCCCTCCTGGATCCCTGTGTAAAAAGAAAGACCGCATGATCCAATAAATTTTTTTTCTGGAGCAGAGGGGTCTAAAAAAGGACATGTTGGGTAGAGTGTGGTGTTAGCTCGGGACTCTCCATTTCCAGGAGTCCCACATCTGGACAAACAGCCCTGGAGTCTACATTTAAGAGTCCATCAGTTCCCTAAGGGCCCGGGTGGTGAAGGGGCAGGGGACACAAAAACAGTCCCCCCCACTGATTTGTTTACACTCAGCAACATGCTTATTTTCCTTCACTCAGCCTTCACTCAGCAAACTTCCTCTTTTTCAGTTGATGTCTGTTTTGTATGCACAAAGATTCAGACTTCATGAGTTTTACACGAGAAGCACTGAAAGTAAACCACGCGTGTTGTACTTCTGTTTAACGTTAAATGCTGCCTCTGTGTGAATCTGCACTTTTCCAGTTCTCTTCTTGCAGCTTCAGTTGACTTTGGCGTCAAACTAAAAGGCCTTAACTGGTGGGGACACTTGTGAAATATTTCTTTCCGAGGATGTCTTTCATGACAGATGAGTGGCAAGATCCACAGCGCTGACGGGAACACAGCTGCTTTTTATTTTCAATTCAGGAAGTGTGTGGAAAGGTTTGGGGGGGGGTTGGTTTTCATGCACCTGGAATGAAACTCACTTGATATGAAGGTATAGCTCTTATTCAACATGGCAGCACAAAGAACACAAAAAGTGCAATATATGACTATCACCATGTGAAAGCCAGTCAATGACAAGGGCATTATTCATCAACCAGTAAAGGGCCAGGACCATTTAGCGCCAAACATTTCACCACACATCTAGTTTTATACATGAGGTAATACTTCAATAAATTCAAAATGCAGCGTTGATTGGCTCATCAGGGGTCTCGATAGGAGTTTAGATGCCAAAGTTAACAACTTGATTGTTCTTATGGGTATTAAGGGATTGTTAATGATCCCTGAGGGTTAGACCTCAGTTAAACACCAAGTCCAGCTGGAAGGGAGGCCTCCTCAGTGTCCGGCCAACCTGAGAGAACACGAGATTTACAGTAAAAAAGCGTGGGCAAGTTTTAACTGAGTTAAAAAGGGTTTTAAATTTAATCTTTCCATGGTTTTCCAACTCAAATGACACCACCACCAAAATAGAGACCTACTTTACTTCATCTGCCTAAAGCTGCGGTCATGTGCAAACTTAATGCAGGTACAAATGAAGAAATTACAGAAAAGAAAAAATAATCACCATTACATATAATGTTTCCACCAGAATTCTCAGGAATCAGTATTAAGATGGTTTTGTTATTTTTGTTGAAAAAAAACTATCGGCCAATATATGGTCATTTGATATTGAATATTAAAATATTGATTATAGCAGCTTCAGACTTAAAAAAGGGTTTTAATGTAATGCTTCCACAGATTAGACTCTTTGCAAGCACAGATGACACCAGTGCCTCTCAGGCAAAATACTTTCTCCAATTCTTTTTTTTTTTTTTTTGCCTGAAGCTGCACTAAAAAAATGTGTAAATAAATCTTAGGGCATGACATCTTTACATAAACTCTAGCCAC
Source organism: Perca flavescens (assembly GCF_004354835.1). NCBI lineage: Eukaryota > Metazoa > Chordata > Actinopteri > Perciformes > Percidae > Perca > Perca flavescens. Next base: position 17,977,434 of record NC_041352.1, read on the forward strand.
TATTCGAGACGTTTGGCCATTTCTTGCCAAGATCTTCCCATTTGCAAAGCAAGAATTATGTGGGACCAACAAAATGTTAACAAAGGTGGAGAGAAATAGGAAATGAGAGTCAGGAGAAAAATATCTTTGTGGTGTGTTGTTGTCTGCTTATATATTGTACCACACACACCTGAGAGTGAACTTAGCTTTTAGAGCCCTAAAACATGGCTGATGCTCATGTCATAATCATGTTAAGAGCCTCAACGGGCTCCTTAAAATGTATTACCAAGTGTGTGTACCTAAAAGACATTTGTCTCAGCTCCAGCTCTGGGTGTGTGGAGCCAGTTACTAAGCACAAAGCGGCTAACACAGCTGTGTATGAGGAATCACCAAAGTCTTCCCTTGACCACTGGTTTAACTGTAAGCAGAGAAGTGCACTCTGGGAATACAGCCACGATAAATGATTGCATTTCTGAATCATTCATGACTGCTGACATGTTTGAAGTGTCAGTCCATGCATGCTTCCACAAAAAAGCAAGCATATCAGTTCATCAGTTCACAGTAATCAAAGCGCTGCTGCCCAAATTTGCTGTTCCAATCCAAACAGGCTGACAGTGTTTACAAATCTGCTGCACTGAAATGATACCAAAACACTTTCCATTTCAGTGCGCATTGACTGGTGATCTCCAGATGCTCAGCGGAGAAGGGGAGAATTTTGCGTTGGCTGTCAAATATGGAGGACACCTGGCATAACACAAAACACATGGCCAACAACACAACAACAAAGAGAGAGATTTCAGTTTCACAGCTCCTCTATGAGCACACAGACATCAGATGGAGCAGCTGTAAGCTCTTCAAACCCCCGAGTGTCGACACACCAGTGGGCTGTCCGAGGCTTTATCAGGGGTTGCGACCTGCTTGCTGTTCATTTCCCAGTGGGCCACTTCCTGGATGAGCAGGACAAATAAGGAGACGAGACAGATGCTGGACTGGAATGCTGAGTGAGGCTTTAGGATAATATTGTTGTGTTCTTGGTTTTACATTATGTGCCGATCATTTGTGTTTCCTATCTCTGTTGTTCCTTGTGATGTCTCTAAATACAGGTACAGCATCAGCATGAAGAAGATATCAAGGCTTATTTGTTCATTTATTTTTCGCAGTCAACTTCAATTTCAAAATAGATTTGAACTGGTGTTGAGTGGGTTAATATTAGAGATGGCCCGATACCATTTTTTGCTTCCCGATACCGATTCCGATACCTGAACTTGTGTATCAGCCGATAGCGAGTACCGATCCGATACCAGTGTGTCATATATTTTATTATGTTTTAACAACTGTATACTACTATCCCTGTATGGATGTGATATTATTTCTATCTTTGTTGTCGGTCTGGCTCAGGTTAAACTCTTGTTGACAATGAATGCCACAGAACTTTCTTTTATTATGCAGTTTGACAGTCAGTTATAACGGAAAAAGAACATAAATAAACTACTTTAACTTAGATTTTCTTTAGGGCTTTATTACGTGGTATCGGATCGGTGCATAAACTCCAGTACTTCCGGATACCAATACCAGTGTTTTAGGCAGTATCAGAGCCATCGGAACATCTCTAGTTAATATCAGTGGCTACATTATTTTGGCAGAGTTTACAAAATTCATTAAAGCTCAATTGATACTGGATTTTTGATATTGATATCTGGGAGTTTACAAAATCCAATAATACTATATCTGTCAACAGTAAACAAAAGAAAACAACATAAACATGGAACAAATCTAGGTAAGGATCCCTCAGATATCATTTTGAAAGAATTTTGACCGAGATACATAGTGAAAGTCAACAGTTACATGACCTCAAACTAAATGTCTTGTTACTTATCGGCCAACATATATACCACTACGACATATCTATAATAATAGTGCGATAGGCCGATCGGTATAGCTCTACTACTAATCAAACAATACAAGTTTCAGTACTGAAATTCTGGTATTTTCACCTCACTTTACTTTGAGTAGCGTAAATGTCTTTTCATTTAACGTTTACAACCATACATGCACTTTGAAACTGTTTGATCAAAGAAAGTTTGAATAAGAGAATGACTCATATCAACCATATGATGCCAGCTTTCTGTACTTGAAAAAGTCTGGAAACATTTTGGTCGGTACCAATAAAGTACTGAGGTTTAATAACTAGCATTAGTTAGTTAGTTATGCTAGATTCTGCCACATACTTACAGTGGGAGAGATAAAAGGCATCCAGTTGTCACGGTTATAATGGGCTAAATTGGGTTGAAAAGTAACTGTTTAGTTTACGTGTTTCAACAGCATTTAAATGACGACATTTCAATAAGAAGCAATAATAATAAAAAAAATAACGCATTAAAGGATAATCATTGAATTCCTGTTAAAACAATGTTTATATGTAAGTATAGACATCTATAAAGCTCACTTTTTCACCAAATTTAGCTCAGTTTGAACTTGGTCTATTTTTTACCTGCAAATAACCACAGCCATGCTTACATGGGATGTGGCTTTGTAAACTATATTGTCACATTCATGTCCTCTTACTCTGGCTGTTTTTGTTTAATATGATTTGATTCGACACAGTTTGCATAAAGAAATTAAAACCGAAATCCAAGATATTATGCATTACTAAAGTGTTATAGGGGACTATACCATAGACATAGTGTTAATTTTGTCACCTATTTTTAATTTAGTCTTAGTCTTGTGCTGTCAAGTTAGTCTAGTTTTAGTCAAAAGAGAACTCAAGGTATCTTAGTCAAGTTTTAGTCGACTAAAAGTATCGCCATTTTAGTCAAGTTTTAGTCAAAACATTTTAGTCTTTTTTGAAATAAATTATTTCTGATAACCATTTCAGACAAATAGTTATAAAAATAAATAAATGCTATAAAGTTATATAAATATTGAGCCTCTTCCTTATTTCACCAGTAAACGACAAAAACAACCACTGCATGAGGAAAGGATAATTTACAATAAAATAAATGCAGCACGAAACTGGCGAGGCGTATTTCAAGTGATCGCAACATCTGTGTTGTTTTTCAGACAACGGCAGCTGCAGACTGTCGTACGTCTCGTGTTGGAAATAGAGACAAACCTTTACACCGTTTAGCTGTCAGCATTTTAACTGTGTTAAATCCAACTGCTAGCTAAAGGTAGGCTAACGTTACCTGCTGCCAAGTGTAGTGTTAACTAGCGTCCCGTGCAGCGATGTTTCGGTTGACTCTAACGTCCATATAGGAGCATCAGAGAGAAGCGCAGGCTATTCGGTCCGGTAGATAACGGTCGTTAGGGCACCTGTCGGTGCCGTAGCACCAGGTCCCGGTAACAGCTGAATATTCTCATGATGAAAAAGTATAGACGATTGGAGACGAAAATGAAGAGAGATTTTATCTTAGTTTTTATTTTATGCAAAACATTTTAGTCTCGTCTTTTTATAATAATGCATTTTAATTTAGTCTTAGTCAGCGTTTTTGGACCTTGGCGCAGTCTCGTCATCGTCACGTCTTAGTCATGGAAAAAAAGGTTGTTGACGAACATATTTAGTCTCGTCTCGTCTGACGAAATTAACACTACATAGACAAAGCAAATCAAGTTTTGACTCCATATAAAACTAGGACTGCACAATATATCAATTCTTTATATTTTATTTTTTGTGTTGGTTGAAAGAAAATATCAGCAGAAAACTGCACATTAAAATGTAATTGTCACTTTTTTTTAGTGGTGCCTTTTATATTCAATTTCATGTTCAATGTGTTAAATTAAAGAACATTAGAAATGATTTCCTTTCATTTGTTTTAAATTCAACAAGCAATTTGTTATATTTTAGCAGAAAACTGAAAGCAGCAGAAATGCAACATTTCAATATATGTTTATCTATTGCAAGTAATATCGTTATCGCAATATTCAACGTTATATATCACATATTGGGCAGTCCTATATAATACACAATCCGAAAAACCAAACATAGAGACACCTAGGGTATGGCCTGTTTACATGACAAATGGCCAGATGGTTATGAGACAGTCAGGACAAACGTCTTTCACACATTCTCAAATATCTGTTACACTAACACGACCCAGAAGCACAAATCCTCACACATGGATAAAATATCTTGAGGTTTGTAGCACATGAAGTTTGGCTACGTGTGGAGTTACTATATGTAATCAAGTTAAAGAAGAAGCTTCTAGTGTGACACACTTTTTATTAAATATTCAAAATTAGGAAGAAGAGAACTTGCAACAGACTGTGGAAAAACACAAGTGAACACTGACCTCCTTGTTCACAGTTTAACATCAGAGACTCGTCCTTTAGTTTGGCTGCTCGTCATTAAATCAGACTCTGATTCGTCATCTTTCCCTTCGCCTGCGCAGTCAGACACAGTCGGATTTGACCGACCACAACCACAAAAATAACCATCGTCCAGGATGCTCAGACCACAAGCTGACAACAACACTTTTACTGCTCATAGCAAAACAAAACTGATGCTCCAAAGACAAAGAGCCTTTCCCAAAACAACAACAACACACCAGCGGCTTTTCAAATGTGAATGTCTTTGTGTGCTTTGGCTGGATGAAGTCACCCATTGTTCCTGCAAAACCTTTATGCTGAAATAATATCCAGACAGTGTCCACCTTAGTGGTAATTAAGTGTCTTCATTCATTTCCTGAAACAAAGGATTACCCAAACATCATCTTTTTCATCTCAACATGGCCGGTCATTTGCCCCAGAAATGCCAAAGTAATTTCCACAGCAAAGCATGGCCGGTGTGTGGGCCCTGCTCATTAAAAGACAATGTTTATTTACTGTAAATAGCAGAAGGGACGCTATAGTAACGGATGGGAACACAAAGCTGTGAGCTGAGGTCACAAAAACTGTGATTTGGATCCCTGCCTCGCCTAACAAACACTCAACCCCTTTCCAGGAACCAAAGTGCACATTACTCCAAGAGGGCAATCAGTGAATTATACCTGGCACCAAAGACAAAGAGAGGAGTTCAAGACAAACTACAGCAGTGGAAGAAGTCCTCTAAGCCTCGAACTAAGTCAAAGCATATCAGAACGGGATAATACTCTGTTACAAGTAAAAATCCTGTATTTAAAATTATACAATGCCATATGAAAAACAATCATTGTGAAGAAGGAGAGGTCACTTAATATCCTCACTTTTTACTATTTTGGGCATTGGAAGAAAGAAAGAAACAAAGAAAGGCAGAAAGGAAGGACAGAGGAACATTTGAGAGAAAGAAGGAAATGGATATAAGAGAAAAAGGGACAGAAAATAACTGAATGAAGAGGGACAGAAAGAACGAGTCATCCAAATTAAATAACAAAATATGTCCATGCTCTCCAGAATTACATGCAAGTGCTTTCTGATATTCACCACTATTGAAAGGACTCGGTACTGTTTCAAAAATAAATCCATTTAATGATATGACAACGCTATGGTTACATTTTGGTTTCTTTTAGGCACAAAAACCACTTAGGTTTAGGGAAACTGTAGGTTAGGGAAGCTTAGTCGTCGTGGATACAATACAAATCGTAAAGCTGCCTCGTGTGTTAAAGTTTTCTGCCAGATAAAACAGAGAGGCAAAAATTCAAAGCCACTATTTGTTGCTTTAAAGTAGTGCTGTCAAACGATTAAAATATTTAATCACGATTAATCGCATTAATGTCATAGTTAACTCGCAATTAATCACACATTTTTATCTATTCTAAATGTCCCTTGATTTTTTTTTGGCCCATTATTTTTTTTCTCATTTTAATGCTCTTAACATGGAAAAGTGGATCAGCTTGCTTTGTGCAAATGTCTTTTTTTTTACTGAAAACAACATTGGCATATACTGTAGTGTTCAATTTCACACTAACATTCTCATGTCATCAAGTGTATTTCAGACTGGACGTGCTGCGATGATAGCTCAGTTCACAACAACAAAACACACAGATCACTTTGGTCTTGTCAATGGAACCATTTGTCAACTTTTTAAAAGTAAACTTTCCATTCACAATCTTATTGGCATCCATTTTGGCGTCTCACGCTCGTCATCCACTCGTAACGTAACGTTAGCCTACTCTTTGGCCGGCTCGCAAGCCCAAACAAGTATGTGCGGCATGCCTGTTGTGATGTTTCCGGTCTAGCTAGATCCGGTGTGGTGTTGTAGTTTTTCTAACGTTACTAGTTGTTGAAACAGCATGTGAAAAAAACGACAAAGTTTGCTAGGCCGAAAAGAACGTTAATCTCGCCATAAAAAAATGGACGCCGTTAAAATGGGTTTGCGTTAATGCTGTTAATAACGCGTTTAACTGACAGCACTACTTTAAAGATTTGGGACGGTGGTGCCCCCTAGTGGTAGTATCTAAACATTCCCATCATCCCACAGGTTCAAGCGACACAAAGTGACACAAACTTCTCCAGTTTTCACCATAATTGTCTAATTTCTCTGCAGACAAAAATTATGCCCTCAGAATCATTTAAAATATACTTCAATCACATAAACATTTTACACATGGCTTAAAGTGCCTCAAAATTGCACTCAAGTCCACAACTTGATTAAATGAATCTTCATTACATTACAGAGTGGACAGCTGTTATCTACCAACAGTGTCTCTGCTGTTTGTGAAATGATTTTTTGTTTTACTGAATACCAAAACTGTAGTTGTTTGTTTCCAATTGTTTTCTTAAACAGTCATCCTTTATGCCATATGTCCTTCATTACTCAAGCAGAATTATTTTTCAGTTTTACAAGATCTCTGATACACTGTAATCTTAGCCAAGCTGTTTTACAGTCAGGAGGGAGATGATGGCTCAATGAATGAGTCATACACCGCTCAGCTTTCTCAATGACATGGTGAGGTGGCCTGCACTAAATCATGTGCTGCAATGGCGTGTGTGCACAAGTGTGTGTGTGTGTGTGTGTGTGTGTGTATGTGTGTGTGTGTGTGTGTGTTTGTACCGGTGCACGATTTTAAAGAAATAGTCCCCTTTTGGATCTTTTCAAACTTCCATTACTTGCAATGTGGCCCAATGTGTTTTGTGATGTTTCAATGCACCTCCTTGGTGTACCTACTTTAGCTAAGCCTGCCTTGGTGACATTTATCGCAATTGGAAAAACTTTAGAATGTTAGGAGCATCAGAAGTAAACTTGTTGTGTTCAACTTTGCAGCCATACAGAAGGTATATAGATAAAGGAGACTTTCTGGCAGAGAAAATGTGATTTGGATTTCTTTTATACATAACTCTGGAACCACAAAACAAAAACATGGACATAAAAATGAAAATAAAATCACTAGCTCTTTCAGTTATACTTTTGGAAGCATTTTCCTTTTAAAAGGAACATGTGAAGAGAGTACACGCTGAACACGATCCATGGCCAATGCAGAAAGCTCTCTCGCAGCGGAGGTCCTGGCTTCATGGTTACCTCGCCTAATAACTGACTGTTTAACAGCTTGGAGAATATTCCCTGTCCTGCAGCATGCCCACTGCACTCACTTCAAGGCCGTACCTGCCAATGACGCAATCAGAGGAAGTGCAGAATTAGGGCCAAAGGGTTCTGAGTTCATGGGATGGCTTTGGGGCCTTGCAGGAAACTGGCACCATCTCGGCTCCATGTGTGGCCTGATTCAGGCTCCATCTCGTTTATTTCATATGATTGAAACCATACGCCTCCATCACATGAGACAGGCGGGCATGATGTTCGTGGCTATATGTATAATGAATTCAGAGAGAAAAAACGAAATGTGAGAAAACAAGAGGGAGAGTGAAAAAAGCTAAATCATTTAAAGATTTGAGAGGTGGAGAGAAAGCAATGACGGATGAACTGTAAAAGCCAGTAACCCCTGTCACATCATCCACAGAGAGCCAGGAACCTCTCAGGGACTGTGACATGGGCCAGATCATCCACGTAAAAATGGGAAGGAAAGAAAAAAGGAATATTTCTGACATAGCTTTTTATCACATCCAACAAAAGGCATTGTCAAATTATGAGGCAACCAAGATTGCAGCATCCAGCAGCTCAGGCTCCAACTGTCTGCCGCCTCGCTGTGGGGGAGTGAGGCAGAACTTTTATTTTCTACACAAAGATCAAATTCATCTTTCAGATCCGCTTTGATCCAATGACAGGTTTATGAGTTTCCATTAGACACATTAAAAAAGCAAAGAAGTAGAAAATATGGGTTTCTGTTGTTGTATTTTAGCTTACTAAGTGCAAAAATATCAGCTGGTCTCCACTGAATGTGCAAGTTGGAAAGATGCAAAGAACCTTTGTAGTTGTTCACTTTCTTGAAACAGAAAGTGGTCTGTCAGCTTTGCAAATAATTTTGGAACAGACACAGAGAGCATGGCCAAACTGCCCACTCCTCATGCTTGCTACCATAATGACATCTCACCGACAGATAGTAAAGGTAGAGAAATAAACACTTCCAAAATGGTTTTCAGATGAGCTGAGGTCAGACAGGCACGCAGCCTGCAGCAGCATCGCCCCGCCCTGCAGCCCTGCCCCCTCCCGTGAGCCCGGAGGCCCCGCTCGGCTCTGCACAGACTCAGCGCTCGCTGCAGTTACACAAACAGGTCGTATTTCCAGAAAACTACATCAACAATGAGAGATGGGGAGCGGGAATGGACTTACTCAGTTTAGGGATTTGGGGCCCAACGGAGTGACTTGGGCTTTGGTTACAAAGCAAAACATCAGAGCTTAAGCACCCCAAAACGTTGCATCTTTCTAGTAAGTGTGTGTGTGTGTGTGTGTGTGTGTGTGTGTGTGTGTGTGTGTGTGTGTGTGTGTGGCCCACTGTTTAATAACCCTCACATTAGCATCCAGAATTTGATAGTCTGACTACGCTCAACTTTGAAGGAAAAACAACACCATCAGCAAAAAGAAGTAGTTCAAAGAGAGAATGAAGGAGAGCAGGACAAGAAAAACAAAAGAAATGCTTTATCCAATGAAAGACATGATTCAACGGCGGTTTGTCTTCAGTCAGCTGCCATTCAACTGGAAGACATGATTACAAAGTGCAGCACTTCACAATATAACCACACAGTATTTGAATCTTATTTTCTTTTTAACAATGTTGCACCACAAGAAGTCTCTTTCGTTCAGCATTTTTAATATTGAAGTCGACTCTCAGCTGCAAGTCTGGATCTGAGTTGCTGTTTTCCGAAACCACATCTGATCGATGTCTAGAGATCTTCCGCTGGTTGCTTCAGGTGGCAGTCAAAATGTGAAAACCACTACAAAGACCCCCCAGTGCCGAAGGAGCACTGGCAAGTACTTCAAAGAAAAACAAACAGCTGAGTGTCGCCAGTCAGGGAAAACCAGAAATAAAATAAATAAGGTGACATTTTCCCTTTGATAAGAAGCTGTGATAATAAACCAAGAAAAATAAGGTATTGGAGGCAATAAAATCTACCATTTTTGGTTTTGTTTGCATCCGGTTTACAAAACTTTTTATTTACTTGCTAGTACAGCATAAACAGCATCGTGGTTATAGTAAAGAAAGTGGTGTACTGTATACTCCTGCATGCAAAATGACACACATATTAGGGTTGAGGTCATTCCCCTTAAAAAGGGGATTTAGGCTTCAGAGCTGCAACCACCACGGCTGAGTGCTAATGCAAAATCACCTAAACATGCAGAACCGATAAAGGCCACTAGAAGCATGTTCCAAGATAACCCAAATTGTAGTTAAATGACCACAAAAACCCCCTCATTTTTCAGCTGTCGTAACAGTCTACTGTCACGCTTCATGTCCTGCTAAAACAGTGTCTGAAATGTAAATGTACTGAACTACAGTTCCTGTTCTGCTGCCAGACAATACCAGGTAGGCTTTAAAGAGCTGTGCAGATTTTTTGGATACTTGACAGAAAGCCGGTTGGGGAAAATCTCAATGGGACAGTTCTTTTACAGGCCATGCGCACATTAGCCAAACACATCACCATGTTGGCCACATCCACCACTCACTGCGCCATATGGACGGAGGACAGGTCTACACCGAAGCACCTCTTGTGTTCTCTGAATGTGTTTCTTCAACTGTGGACTGACATTTTCTTCCTGAGCCGGTGGTTTCTGCTCTGGTGTCGCTTGTGGGTAATGTCGGTATAACATTATGGTCATTGTGGAGAAAGCCGCTCTGTGATTTAGGGTTGCTTGTAATAAGAAGCTCTATCATTCCACGGTGGATTTGAGAGAACATGGAGGGCTGTAAAATATGAATATTGTGACTGTGTGTTGTGTGTTGTTAGAAGGTTAGACTGCCTAAAGCCCAGTTCGGACCAAAGATTCGTGACAAGACGATTTTAGAACGTCGCAAGGAAAAGTTTCAGCGTTCTGAGCTCGACTCAAACCAGCTCATGGTCTCGCTGCGACTCAGCTGTTTAAGTCGCAGAGGCTGGTTTTAGAACGTAAGGGACGTCACCTGTTTCAACAGCCAATACAGAGGTCTGCTGGTAAAGTCAGTTATGAACTATAAAAATAAAATGATCCATAATCCATTTTATTTTTATGTTACAAACAGCTGGTCGAAATGGCAGAGTCTTAGACGGAGCGTCAACGTCTGAAAAGCACAGTAACATGGGCTATATTGGGATATGACATATGCCTTTGGTGTGGGAGATCTGGGTTCGATTCCCACTGCGGTACATTAACCAATGTGTCCCTGAGCAAGACACTTAACCCTTAGTTGCTCCAGAGGCGTGCAACCTCTGATATACAGCAATTGTAAGTCGCTTTGGATAAAAGCGTCAGATAATTGACATGTAATGTAATGTAAGTACAAAGAGGCGTTGTTATGGAGATGATACACCGTCTCGTCGCATTGGTGTCAACTGGCAGGTTTTAGAATGCTGCAAACTGGCTCGTTGCGAGAAGTTGCAAATTTCAACTTGTCTTGTCGTGAATCTTTGGTCTAAACTGGGCTTTAAAGAGGCTTCGAATTAATTCAGTTACAGATGAAAATACAAGCAAATTTGAAAAATACGGTTATATAATCTAATCTTGTAGTTGAGCTTTTTTGTAACTTCACAGGTGATTTTTCAACCTGATTATTTCTTACAGTGTACAAGTAGTATTTAAAAAAAAATAATCTTTTGAACAAAATATGCACTGCTCAGAAAGTGGAAAATTCTGAATGGAAACCTAAAAAATATGATCACTTGTATGAACTGCTCAGAACAATAATTCATATCCAAGGGTGAGCGCAAACCGCAAGCAGAATGTTCAATTACAAAATGATACACTTTTGCTCCAAAGTCAGCAAGACCAAATACAAAAACAGGTCTAAAAACCGACGGGTTGCTCTCTGAGGTAGGTAACAATGGAAATGCCGTCTGTTATGAAGCATCGTGAGTGTTGGAGTTCCTTCTGGGTGGCCCGCCACATCTGCGGTCGGATGCGGGGGCGTGGTCTGTCAGTCAATGACAACACGCCAGCCTGGTCAGGAAGAAGAGGACGTTTTTCTGCCAAAATCTGTCCAGACACACACACTCCAGACATGAGGATGGCACGCTCTTCTACCTCAGAGCAGCCTGAAGTCAAGACGCAGCATCAAGAGGAGCTGTCTGACATCTGGCTCGTGAATCACACCACTTACCCAAAGCAGTAATCAACACCAGACAATGGCTTTAAATTACTACACAAACAGTTGTGTTTAGGGTAATCTAGAGGAAGTGCTGGAAAGGGAAACTGATTCTGGAAGAATCTGCGGTGCACACGAGTTATCGGGGACCAAAGAGATGGTTTTGTTACTCCAAACAGCAAAAAGGTTTTTGTTATCAAACTGCTGTGTGCTCTGAAGAGACGGGTAACAGAAAACTGTTGTGATGACGTATTCTTTCATCCTGTACTTTATTCTTAACAAAACTAAACAAAATACACATACTCAAAGTAAGTTGTAGGATTCACTTTTTTGACAATTTGACTGTGACATCTACACACAGGACCTCTACACCAAAAGATGCATCAAAAAAAGCTGGCTGCATCATAAAAGACCCCACGCATCCCTCCCACAGATTGACCCCCCCAGCATCCGGACCAACACCACCAGACTGCTAGACTCCGCAGATTATAAATTACCTACTTTATGCGTGAAGACACACGTGCTTTAAGGCTAAAAAGTGTCTTTTACTACTGCTTTTTAAGATATAAAATTGCTTCTATTCCTTTTAACATACTGAATGTCTATTGTAATACGGCCCTGTATTCGTACTTTTCTTTACATGCCTGTAAGAAAAGCATTGTCATCACTGCCATACATGGGAAGTATGGCATATGGAGAAAACATATGGAGTCACTGAATACAGACCATAGAAATAAAATGGATACAAAGGCTATTCCCATTCAAATCAACGTAGCAGAATGGACAGTGGCAGCTGTTTGTAGGTGTACCATTGCCACGGCAACATATAAACTTCCATATAAACCGACTTGCGGTAAGCACGGTGGTAAGTCGCAGAAGTGGAGTAGTCACATTACAAGGCAGAGAGCCAGCCGCTAAATCAGTCAGATTTCACAAGTGAATGCTTTATCCACACAAAGCACATTGCTATCACCAGATGATTGACAGGTTTGTGCGGCTAATTTTCTGCAACAGGTGGGGCACAGAGTCAGCAAGCTAACGTTAGCCAACCAACAAGACGTCCGCTGGATGGTTGGCCGGCTGCTTGCTGGCTGGCAGGCTTGTTCCGCCGTGCTTTCATGTTGCATTGGTTACAAAGAATGAGCCAAACAGCGGGCTGGATCTAACGGTCTGCTGACAGTCCCTGTCAGGGTCCCTCTTCCTCACTCGCCACACAATTTACGGCCCCACTGACATGTGTTGTCATCCTGACAACTACTGTTGTACATTTTATTTTTACGATACAGACTTTTGTGAATGTGGGCTACATTAACACAAACTCTGCATGTTCAGAGTAGCTTTGACTCAAAGTGGAGCACCAACATTTTCTGACGTATGTGAACAGAAATACACTTTATCTTATTCCTTTTTAATTTAATTAACCATATGCATGCACGGCAAACATTGTGAAGAGCTCTGCAAGGTGCCAGAAAATGAATTTAGTGAATTCCCTCTGTCTGCAGTTTTTGCTACACACGGAAAATGTGATAGTCATTATGAGTCTGACAGAGTTTTGGAGCAGCCCCTCACTGTTCCTCTCCGCTTCAACTCCCTTTTGAAAACCAGGAAGCTGTGAGTTGATCTTGGCAACATTCACAGTCATTTTCCCCCCCTTTCATTAACATTTTGGACTGTGAATAACAAGATTTAGGAGGTTTCTTACTGATACTAAAAGAGAGGGAATTAGAATCCCCAAATTTATTGTTAAATAGCCCCTCTGTGTTCTGCTGCCGGAGGTGTTCGTTGAAACAAGAGCCTCACATATAAAAGTCATCAGTTTGTATTATAAGAGTGTGATGTTGTGTTTGTAAGGCTGAACACACACACACACACACACACACACACACACACACACACACACACAGGAGAGAATGCAAATGTAAGATCTAATAGAGAAGCATGTTCCCTGCGGAACAGAGAACTGCAGCTCGCCAAATGGACGCGGGCCTTAAAGGATTAAAGGAACGCAGGTGTCTTGGAGCGCCTTCTCTGTGCTCTGCAATTCTTTTATTTAATTACCAAATCAATGACTCAGACCCTCTGTTTAAACACCCCCTCTAAGGCTCTTAAATAGAGGCCTTACTCCAGAAACTTTTTATTATGGTGTGTGAGAGCTGGAGGGGGACTTTGCTGCTTTTCCTCACTCTAAAACTCTAACACTCTAAACAAGACAAGTCACTGACACTCGGATGATCACAGGCCAGGTTGAAAATAGCAGCTAACTACCAGCACGTGTTGTCCTGGCAAAAACATCACCGATTGATGCATGCTCTTCATATCTTGTGCCCAAAATCATGTTTTAAAATGTTTACAGGATCCCTCTGAACTGACTGTGATGCTAAAATCATCTATTTTGCTATAATTTCTCTACAGTGTCCAGTGTTGTAACATGTATTCAGCTCATTCAAATAAAGTTGCAGTTCAGTGATTTTACATGTCAGTCAATTCATTATTAACTTTCTAAAGTCAATGAGAAACTTGCATCATCCGGGTATCACAGTTTCGGTTTTAACGCCGTTTTGCCACTCACTCTTTTTTTGTTTTACCATAACAAATGCTGTAGATACTAGTACCTGGTACTGTTTTTGGTACCACCTCGGTTGAGGTTCCATGCGAGCTCAGCCAGTACATAGTGGAAAACGAAAATAGAAAACTACAGGTAACAAAAAAGTGAGTCAAGTCATGGTAAAAGACTGCATTACAACCTGGGGGTGTCAAGTTGCATTATGGGTCCGAGGTCTTTGGATCTTGACTAATATTAGGAACTAAAAGTCAGAATATCTCAGCCGTTGCTGCTTCAACTGATTATCAATGACCACTCACTATTTCTCCCAAGTTCAGATTGCAACGTCACATTTGATTGTTGCAAGTTACAAATAAATGTGCTAGAAGAACAGGGCTTTTGAATCTCATGCATGGGTTGCAAGTACTGTATGGCATTTGTAGCGATTACTGAAATGTGTTGAAATTAATGCAAGGGCAACTAATCTTGTGTTGCAAATTTGATGAAATAGGCCCTTGCATTAAAATTTTACTTTTTTGACAAATAAATATATTAGTAGTCAAATGTATTATATCACGATAAACCTCCTGAGATGCATCATCTCATTTTCAAAGGGTCCCAAATACAAACAGAAAATATGTGAATATATGTTAAAATCACAATATGCAAGTATACCTGCAAACTCAAAAGGGCTGAAAAAGGTGACACATTTTATATATATATATATATATATATTAAAAAAGAGCAAAAAAACGGGCCACAAAAATGTAATAACTATAACTTATAACAATAACTTATTTCACCAGTCAATTCCTGTTAAACAACAAAAACAACCGCTGGATGGGAAAAGGGTATTTTAAAATAACTTTGAATGCAGGGGGGCTGCGTGGCAAGTTTCAAGTGAACACAACATCGGTGTTGTTTTTCAGACAACAGCTGCTGCAGTCTGTTTAACGTCCCGCTGTTGGAATCCTCTACAGTGAAATACAGTCACACTGTACACCGCATAGCTGTCAGCATTTTAACCGTGTTTACTCCAGCTGCAAGCTAACGGTAGGCTAACGTTACCTGCTGCCAAGTGTAGTGTTAACTAGCGTGACATGCAGCGATGTTGGATTCGGTCCAGTAGTTAACGGTTGTGAAGGCACCGATGGGTCCGGTGCCGTAGCCTATTAGCACCGGGTCTCGGTACCCAACCCTACTCATTAACATTAAACCAGACACCAATGGGTCTTGTTTCATTACGTGTTCGTTTTCATTTTGCTCATATCTTACGACAAGATGTACATTAAAAATCAGATACGGCATACAATACTAATGCAGTGGAGGAGATAGCCTTGCCTAAATCCTTCACATTGAACTAACAACACAATTTGCTGATCTTACGTTAGCTGACAAGCCGACTAGCCGACAAGCTTGCTTTCCATTATAACGTTAATGTTAAACATGTTAACAACAACGTTAGAGAAAACAATTATATTGTTGGTGGATAACAGCTCTTACCTCAAAACTAATGTCAGTGATTGTTTGTGATTGAGCCAAGTGACGTATCACCAAAGATGTTTTATTGTGAAGAAGACCGCAGTAGGTTTTTGAAAATCCCGTTTATGGGAACTTACCCCCCAAATAAAAACTCTAGCTCATGGAAGAACAGCATGTGTGTAAAAGTAATTTCCACCACTGGCTCTGTCATGCAAGGCTATACTATTGTAAACTGAGAGAAAAAAGAAAAAAGATGGGTTCATAAAATTCCTCTGTGATCGGCTGCCATTTCCCCTTTTGGCTGCAGTTTTTCGCCTTCAAGAGTTCTATGGGATCCCTGGTTGAAAGGATTGAGTTATAACAGAGATAAGAGTGTGTCAAAACGTCTGAGAGCGTGAGTAATGATGTCTGAAAAACAGCGCTGAACTAATGACTTTCTAATTGTATCTGTGAGTGCAAATGCTCTTATGTCATAAAGGTGTGTAGATAAACAGTTCCAGCTGGATCTTATACCGTTAAAACTTCCTCCTCTTTTCTTTATCCACTACCATCACACACACACACTCACATACCCTTATCTCCTCACAAAGAACTCCTCTCATGCACCTCTAAAGCCATCAATCCACTTCCTGCTCTCTCTCACAAACGGCTGCCTCTCCTCCACCTTTTCCCACTTCCTTTTCACTCCCTTCCCCATCTCTTGGGATAAAATATACCCTCTCACCCAGCAACCCCTGCTCTTTTAGCTCACTCAGCATCTTGGTGTTATCTCTCCTCCTGTCTGTCCGGCAGTGTGAGATTCTCCCAAAACCAGATACAAGGAAATCCCTCATCCCTGGTCTGTACATCTTCTTTTTGTTTACACCCAGAGGCTTAACAGCCTGCTCCACATTCTCTGGGTGAACTTTCCTTTCCCTACACAAAGAAAATAAGACTTCAGTCTGACATGTGAAACCGAGACATGGAGCTGGTTTCTGTAAGCCACTGGCTGACATCTGACTTTATTTCAATTATTTCAATCACATTATACTTCATTGTTTTTGGGTGTCTTCTTGGGAAATATAAATTCTGCCTACATTTTTCTCTCTCTCTCTCACACAAACAAACACTCACACTTACAGTATTTCACCTCGTTCTCCTTCTGTCACCACTTTAATTTCTCTATTTCTCTATTTATAATTGCTTTGAGGTGTTTGTGGGGCTCCCCACAGCTTTTAAAATACTTAAAAAGCATGGGGGTGTGAAGGTTATGAGACAATTCAAACATAAAAATCAAAGTGCCTGCTATTGCAATTGAATTAGTGCATATGAGCAAAAGCACATTTGGGAATCTCCTGCACATGACTGTATGAAATAAAAAAAAACTCTTTTTTTTATTATAGTTGCAGTGCGGCAGACATTTTGACTCTCCAGGATCATCATCAGAGCCAAACAGAGCAACAGCATTGCAGGTTAATTAATCAACAAGCAACAGGCGTGGGGCAGTGAATCACAAATAATCAGAAACAGCTATTAAAGATGCATGCTACCTTTTATTGGAGGAAAACACGTACAGTATAAAGAATAAAACGTGAATGGATGAAAGTGAATGAATTTAATAACCACTTTCTTTTTTTATAGAAATAGCACCCAATTGCATCACTATACCAAAAGCCGATTTTTAGTTTTTTGACAGTCACAGAGAAACGCTGTGTTTTATTGCTGGTCTGCCCCATTTTAGCAGGTGACTTCAGTAAGTGTTTTTCCATTTACGTTTGCTCTCTACAACAGTTGTTTAACCCGCTGCAGGTCAATATGTCCACGTCTAGACCTTCTGCAAAAGCTCCTCTCAACAACGAAGTTCACTATGAAACACGTAAATGTGGAGTCTGCGATTTAATCCAAAACACTTTTTTTTTGTCAAAATCAGCGAATATCTCTTCACGGTCCTTTCTGTGCGTGTGCTGAAATGAAAAACGGTGTTCATATACAGCCCTGGGGTCTCATTTATAAACGTGGCGTACACACAAAACGAGGCTGAAAATGTGCGTACGCCACTTCCCACGCAAAGGTTGTGCGATTTATAAAAAACAAACTTGACGGGAGAATGTGCGGTCCTCCACGCAAACACTAACCCATGCGTACGCACATTTTGGAGACAAAATAGGAATTGGCGACGCAGATGGTGAGGTGGTGAACTGAAGTCAGACTGCAGAGAGTAAATGGGAATAAGATTACTCGTAATATTTTCTAGTATTGATGCCTCACGCACATTGTTTCACTCCATATCATCCACGTTACCATGAAGATGAAATCCAGCAGTGTTATTTGCGCTTGTACTGAGATAATTGTTCCATAAACACCTCCAACTCAAATCTTAAATACATTTTTTTATCAATATTTAATCGGCGCTGTCTCGCCGTCACAGTGTCCACTACGGAGCGCAGGAGGAGGAGATGACCTGACTGCATGGAATACAGGATAGCATCAATACCCTACCATTAGATAACAGAACACAGTGTAAATAACTAAATATCTGTCTTTAAAACTGTGCATATATCATCAATTGTCAAAGTCTGAAAATACAGCAGTTAAGCTCTCGCGCAATCGTTACCCTTAATGTCCTCGTTATCAGTCCGAACTTTAATACTGTTTGTGACAAAACCTGCATGAAGAAAAGTGTGTTTGCCTATAACACTTTATTTCGTCTTCAAATTGTATCTCGGGGTGGGAGATACCACTGGTTGATGCTGTGATGGCAAGGTGTCTACAATCACAAATTGTTGTAAACATATAAATACTGCGATGAACCCGTGCGTAATGCTGCATGATGGCACTGCTGGCCCTGCAGGAGGACTACGCTAATGGAAGAATCAGGAGAAAAAGAGACTTCAGGGACCATCACGATGACTGGCTAATAAGCCGATTTAGATTTTACAAAGCTGAGCTCTTGGATCTATGTACTGAATTGGGTCCAGTAGAGAGGGCAACGTGCCGGAACCGTGCCATCCCGGTCCAAATACATGTCCTCGCCACTTCTGCGGGAAACCGGCTGTATCCAGAGGGAAATGTCAGACAGCAAACAAAGTGTTTTTAAAAAATAAATATTATATATAATCTTCAACTTTATCACCACTGCTTGTTTGGATATAATATATAGTTCTGTTAAATCTTATCATATACGTCTGATATATCGAAGCTGTCCCCGAGTTTCGTAATGCCTGCCATTTTGGACGTATTATTAATATATGTAGTCTATAAATCAGGGTTCCATACACTGTGCAAGAACAGGCAGAAATTATAATTCAATTTGCAGCAATTCCTGAACGTCTGAGAAGTGTTTTGCTTTTTCTCCGCCAGTCATCATGATTCGGTGTAACAACTGACAGTGTCATTCATGTACTGATCAGCATTCACGAGGTGCTTTGCATTAAGAGGCTGATCCACGTACGCACGCTTGTAGGTAATCTCTGATTTATAAAGGGAACATTGCTTACAGGTGTGCGTACACACGGTTTTATAAATCAGACTGTAACTGTCTGAGGGACAGTGTTATAAAGATTTGCTCGTTTGGTCTATATTTCTGATAATTTCATATTTAAAAAACATTAAAAATCTAATAAATAAGAGTTTAAAAAGGGGATGTTCAATTTAAAATTGTACAAAAATATTTTACTTTAAAATAAGTGGGTTTGAATGTTGTTCTGTAGTACAAATGTCATTTTTGTATGTGGAGGTCAAATGACCAGAGTTTAATGAAGGCCACACCTGTTGCATTGTGGGTCGAAGACAGATAGAGAGCAAACGTGGCCGCAGAGACACATGTACGGCTTCAAATTAAGATTATGCACGGTTCAAGAGGCGCACACGGTAATTTTGCCCTTGTATTTCAGCCTTGTCACATTTATGTTTAATATTGTTGTACTTTCTTTACATTTACTGTATTGTTGTGAAGCTAACATTGTGGGCCCGTCTAGTTGGTGAAACGTGTTTCAGAGACTGTGAAATGATTGGTGGAATTGCATTTGACTTATTGTATTTTATGTGTTTATTTTTCTTTTAGTTTTCACGGTGTCTTACGATAAAACGTGGAAATAAATGAACAAGGACATCTGTATGATGCGTGGCCTTACTCAATTGGACCAGTGTATTTATAGTGAAAACGTAACGCCAGCATGGCCAAGAGTCTAAAGTGAGAGTCTTACTAAAGAGCAGCGGTGTCCGGGAGAGAGAGAGAGAGAGAGAGAGAGAGAGAGAGACAAGCATCGTTGAGGCAGCGTGTGACCGGACAAGAAGCGAGAGAAGTGGCGAGCTGATCCACGGAAGAAGGAAGGAGAGTCGTTCCTGAGACACAGGCGGAGAGTGCCGCGATTTCGCCAATAGAGGCCCCCCACAGCGAGGACTAGCTCCGCAAATACCCTCTACTGGCCAGAGTGCAGAAACTGTTTCGTCCAGTGCTGTCAACACAAAACGGGCGGCTCCACAGACAGCGCCAGGTTTGATTGTGCTACTCTGTGCTTCTTTATGGACCTTTGTACAGTTTGAAAGAAGGGACTTGATAAACAAACTACTGGTTCATTAAGAGAGATTCGCTCATTAATCCTTATAAGCAAAAAAAAAAAAAAAAAAAAAAAAAAATGTTAAAGGAAACTTGTTAAAAAAAAAAAAAAACTGGTTTATTAACGATAGGGTACTTTATTTGTTTTTATAGCCCAACTGTTGTTCCTGAGTTATCAGTGTAGGCCTAATTGTTATTAATGTTTTAATGTTATTGGTAATAGCTTTCATCTGAGAGTTCAAATACTCTTAACGAGTTGAGTGAATAGAAATAGTAGTCGATCGCAATGATAACTACATAGTTGTAAAGGGTTTACCTGTACAGTTAGTAATAATTTGATGTATACAGCGCATTTTCCAAAATCTGTGAAATGTCAGTTCAGGATGAAAAATCACCAAGTGCCAAATTAAGTGAAAAAATAGAGTCCCTGCAAAAGGAGTTAAGCAGTTTGAGAGTACAGTTAAAGGCACAAACAGAGGAAGCTGAAAGGGAGAGACTAGAAATATGTATAGGTGAAATTCTTGCTAAAATAGAGATACTAAAAATATCAACAGTTGAGCCTAGCTCTAACACCTCCCAGACAGACAACCTCAGGAGATCTTCACGAGAGAAAAGTTAACCCCAAAAATGCTGGAGCTGAAGCAACAAGAGACCTCTCAAAATGAGGGTAAATTCATAACACTGTATGAAAAATGGAAAGAGCAGGTTAAAGCTGCACGCATCAATCTTAAAGATGAGTGCTCTGATGAAGACTTGAGTGAAATGATGGATGCCGTGGAAGGGCTAGAGAAACAAGTTAAAGATGCGTACGTAAATGTACGATCTCAATCAACACCCTCTACTGAGATTAGAAGGAAGGTGGATTCCTGCTCAGCGGTATCAAGAGACTTGATGGAGCTAATGAAGGTACGCATGAGTGAAGTAGGGCAAGAGGAATTTGATGCTAAAGCAGAAAACGCAAGACTTCATGTGATACTGGATAGAGAGTATGCCCAGTCAATATTTGGGTCTTCAAAGACCAAATCTACTGTTCGTAGCCACCACTCAAACCGTTCTTCACAGTCATCAGAACAGCAAAGCATAACAGCAAAAAGGCGGAGTCTTGAGCGCAGCTGGCCGCAAAGAAGGTTGAAATAAATATGGAGGAGGCAATTGCTGCACAAAAGCAAGAACTTAAAAGACTGGAAAACCAGAGAGATCTTAATGTGATAGCTGCTAAGCTTAGGGCATACTCTGAAGCGGACTCAAATGAGATTTGCAGCGAAGACCAAGCAACACCTCCAGTACCACGTAAAGAAATTAAAAAAGAAAAAACGCATAAGAATGATGATGAACAAACAACCAATACTAGCAAGGAATCATCATTAGTACAAGCCCTGCATGATGCAATGTTTCTTACAAGACTTCCTACACCTGAACCCTCAGTCTTTTTAGGAGACCCACTTAAGTTCTTAGAGTGGAGAACAAATTTCAAAGCACTAATAGAACGTCGATGTATAAATCCAGTGGACAGGTTGTTTTACCTGCAGAAGTACATCGGTGGTGAGGCAAGATCCGTAGTAGAAGGAGCCTTCTACAGAAAGGATGATGAAGCTTACAATCAAGCATGGGAAGCATTGAATGCTCGATACGGCCATCCCTTTGTGATCCAGTGTGCATACAGAGAAAAATTGAACAACTGGCCTAAGATTGGCTCAAGAGAGTCAGTGAAATTAAGACAATTTAGTGATTTCCTGACAGCATGCAGCAACGCCATGCCTCACATCAAGGGACTCCAGGTATTGAATGACTGAGGAAAACCGAAAGATCCTCCAGAAACTCCCAGATTGGTTGACCTCTCGCTGGAATCGCCATGTCACAAAGCAGCTGCGACAAACAGAGGAATATCCCAATTTCAAGGAGTTTGCAGACTTTTTAGCAAAGGAAGCAGATATAGCCTGCAATCCTGTGACATCCTTTCAAGCTTTAAAGTCTCCTGAAGAAAGGCCACTAAGAGATGTAAAACGTCCAAAGGCTAGTGCATTCAGTACAAATGTGAAAGCAGATACATCTGATAAATCAATGTCAAGTTTGAAAACAAACAGTGCTGTAGAGAACAGCTCAAAAGATTCAAATGGATCAAGGAAAGTGAGCATATCAGCATTCTCTTCTAACCCAGTAACATGCCTATGCTGTGGAGAGAGCCACTCCATCCACAAATGCCAGAAGCTCTCCGGTAAGCCTGCAGAGGAAAAGAAAAGGTTCAGATAGACAATAACCTGTGTTTTGGTTGTCTTAGGAGGGGACACAATGCAAAGAACTGCAAGAATAAAGCAGCTTGTGGCATATGTAAGAAACCTCATCCAACACCACTTCACGAGGACCGATCTGCTACAGCAGACGCATCTTCTTCTCATGCTATGCAAGCAGAAGAAAACACATCTTCCCTTTCCTGCTGCGTGGATAGAGGTGAAGGTGGGAGCACATCCATGATAGTGCCTGTTTGGATTTCTTCAGTCACCACCCCTGAAACAGAGACCTTAGTGTATGCCCTACTAGATACGCAGAGTAGCAACACCTTTGTAGACCAAGGGGTAAGTGAGAAGATGGGGGCGGGTTCAGAGCCAGTCAAGTTGAAGCTTACCACTATGATGGGAAAAGATTCCATTGTTCAGAGTGAAAGAGTCAGTGGGCTTAGAATTAGAGGGTTTACCTCAAAAAGCTTTGTCAACTTGCCACCTGCTTACACCAGAGACTTCATTCCACTTGAACGTTCTCACATTCCTACCCCTGAAACTGCCAAAAAGTGGAAACATTTGACCCAAATAGCACAGGAAATACCAGAGCTGATGGAGTGTGAGGTTGGACTCCTCATAGGCTATGATTGCCCCAGAGCCTTGGCTCCACGACGAGTCATAACAGGAGGTGACTGTGAGCCGTATGGTATCAAAACTGACCTGGGTTGGAGCATTGTTGGCAATTCATCTCAGGTTGCAAAGTCAACAGAAGTGACCGGTCTGTGCCATCGGGTATCTGTCAAGGAACTTCCACCATTGACACCAGCCAATGTCATCAGAGCCCTTGAAGCTGACTTCAAAGATACTAACCCAGGGGAAAAGAGCATATCACAATATGACATTCAGTTCATGCATTTACTGAATGAAAAAATACACCAGAATGCAGATGGACACCTTGAGATGCCTCTTCCTTTTAAGACACGCCCACAACTGTCAGAAAATAAGCGTCTGGCTTTGGTGCGGCTGAAGAGAAAATTTGAGAGAAATCCAAGATTCAAAGATGACTACATTAAGTTCATGGACAGTGTATTTAAAGATGGGGATGCAGAGAAAGCTGAGAACCAACCCAGGGCAGGAGATGTCTGGTATATTCCTCACCAGGGAGTATACCACCCTAGAAAACCAGAAAAAATTAGGGTTGTGTTTGATTGCTCAGCCAAGTATGAGGGCACAGCTCTGAATGATCACTTGTTAACCGGACCCGACCTCACAAACGGATTGACAGGAGTACTCTGCAGGTTCCGCAAACACCCAATCGCACTGATCTGTGATGTTGAAAAAATGTTCCATAGGTTCCATGTAAGCCCAGAGGATAGAGACTACTTACGATTCCTGTGGTGGGAAAACGGTGATACAAAGACAGAGCCAAAAGAATATCGAATGCGGGTCCATCTGTTTGGAGCAGCATCTTCTCCAGGCTGCGCAAAATTATGGAATGAAGTACCTCGCAAAGCAAAAAACGAGAAGGAGTATCCCGCAGCAGCCAACTTCATAAGAAAGAATTTTTATGTTGATGACGGGTTGATCAGCGTAGACTCTGTGGACACAGCCATCAAACTAGTCAGAGAAGCGCAAAATGTATGTGCGAAAGGAGATTACATCTTCACAAGTTCATCTCAAACAACAGAGAAGTCTTGGAGTCTATCCCTGACAGGGAACTAGCCAGTGGAGTACAGGATGTGGATCTCAATCATGAGGAACTCCCAGTTCAGACTGTGTTGGGAGTGAAGTGGAGTGCGAACAGTGACACATTCTCCTTTAATGTTGCCCTGGATGAGAAGCCAGTGTCACGGCGGGGAATTCTCTCTACAGTCGCTTCTGTGTTTGACCCGCTAGGCTTCCTGGCTCCTTTCCTTCTGCTGGGAAAGAAAATACTGCAGGAGATGTGCCAAAAGGGCATTGGATGGGACGAACAACTGCCTGCAGAATTAAAGCCTCGATGGGAGAATTGGCTGAACGATCTACAGAATCTGCAGAAACTCCAGATCCCAAGATGCTTTGTTCCTGAAAACCTAGGGATGGTACAGAGGATTGAACTGCATCACTTCTCGGATGCAAGTAGTTATGGGTACGGTCAGTGTTCATATATCCGAGTTGTGACAGAAGATAAAGTGCATTGCTCCTTAGTCATAGGTAAAGCTAGGGTTGCACCCACCAAAGTTGTAACTATAACTAGACTGGAGTTAACAGCTGCAGTGGTCTCCTCAGCAGTTGGCAGTATGTTAAAGGAGGAGCTGGAGCTCAAGATCGACCAAGAATACTTTTGGACAGACTCACAGGTAGTCTTAGGCTACATTAACAACGAGTCACGCAGGTTTCATGTTTTCGTTGCTAATCGAGTCCAACGAATCAGAGAAACATTTGAGTTGATGAATTCATCGTGGTTCACTGGACCAAAATTCCTGTGGGAAAGAGAAATTGTCACCCAAAAGTCAACTCCACAGCTTATGGTGGGAGATCCAGAAGTCAAAGTAATACAAGCACTACAGACAGAAGTCGAGGAGGAAAACTTTCTGGAAAGACTTGGGCGCTTCTCAAAATGGCATACAACGTTGAATGTTGTTGCTCGAATCCAGAAACTGGCAAAAAGAGCAAAAACAGCAGAACCCATAAGTGTAGAAGACAGAAGGAAAGCCAGTCTTGTACTTGTGAAGTTAGCTCAAAAGAATGCCTTCAAAGAGGAAATACAAATGCTGAATCATGGTAAACTGCCACAAAACCATCAGTTGTTCCAGCTTGATCCGGTAATGCAAGACGGTGTTCTCAGAGTGGGAGGGCGATTAAAGAAGGCCTCCTTACCTCATGACTTGAAGCATCCGGTAATCTTACCAAGAGATGGGGTTATTACACCTCTGATCATAGGTTACTGTCATGAAAAAGTCAGCATCAAGGCAGAGGACAGACTCTTAATGAGCTCAGAGCACATGGTTACTGGGTAGTGGGTGGCAGCAAAATTGTGGCAAGCTACATCAAACAATGTGTCACATGCAGAAGAGCTCGCAGACCTACAGAAACACAAAAGATGGCAGATCTACCTCCTAACCGTGTCGATCCCTCACCACCATTCTCCTTCTGTGGGATGGATTGTTTTGGGCCCTTTCTGACTAAACAGGGTCGTAAAGAGCATAAGAGATATGGTCTGATATTCACCTGTCTGTCCTCAAGAGCAATCCACATTGAAATATTAGAAGATCTAACAACTGATGCCTTCATAAACGCACTGCGATGTTTTATAGCTATTCGTGGAGCTGTAAGACAAATCAGGTCAGATCGAGGGACAAATTTTGTTGGGGCTAAAAATGAACTCACAAAGGCCTTTAAAGAAGTTGATAAAGACAGGCTGACGTCTTACCTGGCTGAGAAACATTGTGACTTTATCATGAACGTACCTGATGCTAGTCACATGGGAGGGGTTTGGGAACGGCAGATAAGGACAGTTAGGAGCGTCCTCAGCTGTGTCCTCTCCAAGAGTGCTGGAAGATTAGATGATGCTTCTTTAAGAACATTTTTCTATGAAGCGATGTCAATAGTAAACAGTCGTCCCCTCACTACTGACAGCATCAATGATCCCAAAAGTCTAGAACCACTTACTCCAAACCATTTGCTGACCATGAAAAGCTCTGTTCCGCTTCCTCCTCCAGGAAAATTTGTGGCAGAAGATGTGTATGCCAAGAAAAGGTGGCGCAGGGTACAGTACCTGACAGAACAATTCTGGAGTAGATGGAAGAAAGAGTATCTGACAAACATTATCCTCAGACAACGCTGGCACTCTGCAAGGCGTAATGTGCAGATTGGCGATATAGTCATTGTCAAAGAAGATGAGGTGCCCCGTAATGAGTGGAGAATTGGCAGGGTACTAGATGTGTGTAAAGATGAAGATGGGTCATGCGTAAAGTTACAATACAAATGGGAAACAGAAAGCTCAAGAAAGAGGGTCAAAGACTTACTAGCTCATCCATTTTTGAGCGACCTATTCATAAGTTAGTTGTACTTGTAGAAAACAATTAAAATTGTTGTAATGGAACTAATATCTAAGAACCTACAAGTAAGGAGAGTTTAAAGTGGCAATGTTGACCTGCGAGGTATAAAATACCAGTTGTTTATTTCTGGAAATTACTAGATTTATTCAAATGCTTCCATAAATGTGTCATAAATCATAGTAATTTGATGGGAGTGTAACTGTCTGAGGGACAGTGTTATAAAGATTTGCTCGTTTGGTCTATATTTCTGATAATTTCATATTTAAAAAACATTAAAAATCTAATAAATAAGAGTTTAAAAAGGGGATGTTCAATTTAAAATTGTACAAAAATATTTTACTTTAAAATAAGTGGGTTTGAATGTTGTTCTGTAGTACAAATGTCATTTTTGTATGTGGAGGTCAAATGACCAGAGTTTAATGAAGGCCACACCTGTTGCATTGTGGGTCGAAGACAGATAGAGAGCAAACGTGGCCGCAGAGACACATGTACGGCTTCAAATTAAGATTATGCACGGTTCAAGAGGCGCACACGGTAATTTTGCCCTTGTATTTCAGCCTTGTCACATTTATGTTTAATATTGTTGTACTTTCTTTACATTTACTGTATTGTTGTGAAGCTAACATTGTGGGCCCGTCTAGTTGGTGAAACGTGTTTCAGAGACTGTGAAATGATTGGTGGAATTGCATTTGACTTATTGTATTTTATGTGTTTATTTTTCTTTTAGTTTTCACGGTGTCTTACGATAAAACGTGGAAATAAATGAACAAGGACATCTGTATGATGCGTGGCCTTACTCAATTGGACCAGTGTATTTACACAGACTTTTTTTCGGCGTACGCCATTTTGGGCTTTTGGGCGTACGTACACTCATAGTAAGGATCCTACGCACAGTTTTATAAATGAGACCCCTGGCTCTGTAAATGGGGAACAAACAAAGTATCTCGGGCTGAGCCACACAAGACTATTCCGTTCATGCTCGTGGACAGAACAAGGAAGAGGCCATGGATGTATAAAGAGAACGGCAGTGAGAGAGACAGTCGATAAGTAACAGTTGCATTCATCCAGCAGACACAGAGGAACTTAAGCATTCATTTGAGTCGCGTTTGAGTCCTTCTGATGTATGTGAGAATATTATTCACTCTCCTTTTAACTCTCTTTTGGTCTCCACCAACTCCTGAGGGATGTACTGCAGCTCTTTAGAGGCTAAATGCTCCACTATGTTCACCAGCTAGTCGCTAACTGGTCGCATACAGTGGGTTTCTGGAGCTTTTTTATTTTCTGGAGACTGAAACAGTAAAGTTAAGAGCTGTAAAACCAAAAACAAGGAGCTGAAATATGCTATAAAAGCTCCACAAAAGTGAGGTGTCCTGCAGAATCAAGTAATAATCTTCTGGTTTTTCACCATGAGTAACACCTTTAAAGTTACAAATGGTCACTTGATCCATTGTTAATATAAAAATATTGATTACAGCAGTTGTAACAATAAGTTGCAATTCAGGAAAAGATTTGTGACTTTATGGACTATGAGAATCACGTGAGAGAAAATGTAATCATTAGCAGCAAAAAGAGATGAGAATAAATACATTTGCGAAGCCAAGCTGACTGTGAAGTCTCAAGGCCAAAGGAACATTTTTAACAGTGGTATGGCAGACAGTGAAGAAGGCTTTGTATGCTTTACCAAATAATAAGTGATCAAAACCTGCCATGCAATTTTAAGAAAGAACGAAGAGGCAGAATTTGAGAAACCACAACACAACTCTGTAAAAAAGTGTAAGAAACCACAGCAAAGTGCATAAAAATCCTCATCAGACATTCTGACACACACAACAAAGTATCGCATGACAGTATGTATTAAATGTGTCAGGGTCTGACAAAAGTTGGCTAGTAGTGTTAACATAACCATGTTTGATTCCATGTTAACCAAGATGGATGAGGTGGTGGGTGAGGTGTCATTATGACTACAGCTGAAGGTGGTTGTGAAGTGGTGGAATGCTCTTTGCCAGAGAAATCCACCGGACCGAACCGATCCCTGGCTGTGCTGACACAGCTGGTTCCAGGCACAGACACCCCAACGCCATGCTCGGCTCCAGGAATGTTCCGGGCCTCGCTGGAGAAACCATAACAAGTGCAGGAAATAGATTAGTGCACTCTAGGTTCCACGCCGGCCGCAAACCTCCTGAGCCCAACCTCTCCAAACCCACATGTGTGGGAACAGAAGACACAGCAGCGGAGGGAGAAAGACCCCCATCCAGACGTGAGTGCAGATTCCAGGAGGACCTGCTGCTTATTATCATGATTGGCCCTGACTCCTACCTGCTGACCAACATGCCTCCAGTAAAAATCACTACAGTAGTACCACCCAGGAATGCACGGCAGGAGAGCCAGTGCAGGATGGTGGTAAATGTCATTTATATAAAATATGGTGTCACTTGTAAATGTAAACTCACTGAATTGTGAGAAATACATATTCTAATATACCTTGATAATCTCGCAGTTATTTATTGTCAATATGTGATGTACAGAGCTTCATCTTCCTTTACAGAGTACCCTTTGGGAAAACTCATTCTGCCACACTGTTCTGCATTAGCATTTCCTACGAAAGACAATTTAATTCAGCCTTTGAAATGTTTCTAATGGCTATAACATAAGATATACTGTATGCCTCAATCCTTTCAAGTTTGACTTGCTTGCTAACTTGCTGTGCTAGCTCAAACTGCTTTCATTCAAGGGCTACTGACTGCCAATGACCGATGATTATACCAGCTCTAAGGGAGTTCAGCCAAAGCTCAGGTAAATTTCAATTTTATTCTGATGGCCTTCTTTTGTCAACCCCCCACTGAAAAAATAAATATGTTTAAAGCTTGAGCACTGTAAAAGCAATTCCGGCATGGCTTTAACTTGGCAGTGAGAGAGATGGGAATGGGATTACCAGATGAATTCACTCAGTGAATGTACGTGTGTGTGTGTGTGTGTGTGTGTGTGTGTGTGTGTGTGTGTGTGTGTGTGTGTGTGTGTGTGTGTGTGTGTGTGTGTGTGTGTGTGTGTGTGTGTGTGTGTGTGTGTGTGTTTTGAGCATTTCCACTTGTAAACAAAGAGTGGAAAATGCGTGCATTCGTGTAAAGATACATGATGTATGCATGCCTTCTGGATGACGTTTGTGTAAGATAGAGGATCAGAAAACAGTTCACTCCATTTAAAATTGGTGTAGATGAATTTCTGCCAAATCAGTGAAGAAACTAAATGAAAGCTGTGTCAGATGTTTATCACAACAGCATTACAGCATTTTATTACAAAAGTGAGATGGGTTCATCAAATCTTGGAATTCAAGGAATTGGAGGAGAGTTTTATAAGAGTTTTGGAAGATGAAGCCAACCATCAGACTGATTCATTGCTCCTTTATCTTTCCCAATGCACTGTTATAAGAAAAAATTCCAAGCCCACTCTTTATCCCACAACGCTGAAGCGTATTGCTTTAAAGACCACAGTGTTTTTGCACATTTTTGCCAATTAACTACAAGCCATGTATTCTTTACAATGCTGGAGTCCATTTTCCAAGGCATATCAAGAGTTTTAAGACTGATTTCTTTATTGGCAACCATTGACTTCTAATCATTTCAGTAAGCTGCAAAAATCAACTTGCGGAGATTGCTAATTCATCACAGTGAACATATAGTTACCTTCATATTTTTCTGTGGTCATTCTGCTGCAAATAGGCACTTTATTTGTGATAACTTCAAGTGCTTGTGTGCTACAAGATCTGAAACTGCCTAATAATCCAGAAAAATACAAACTTCTTTTGTCCTCATCATGACATCTTGTTTGTTGTTCATATTTGATTTCTTATATACTGTATTAATGTGATGCTTTTACCCAAAATGCTTCACAATTTGTAACATGTCTCCACGTTTCAAACACCTGAGAGGTGATTTTCATTGTGTACTAGAATTGGTGGGAGTCAATGGCTTCCTGGGAAAACTTCTGGAGCACTTTAGAAAATGGTCAGCAGTATTAGCAAAGTGTTTGAAATGTGTATGTAAATAGGCTAAGAAAAACCCAAACCCATGTCTCTTACATATGTTCATTTGTTAAAAGTGTTCTCAGTCGTGACTTTATAACAGTCCGAGCTTTGACACATCACAGCAATTTAAACACTATCAGTCTCCTGGGAGAATGCAATGAACTAAAGCAAAACATGCAGAAAGGAAATAACTGCTTGTTTTCCCTTGAGTACTATGTTAATAGTGGAAGAATGAGGGATTGTGATGGTTTGCATGAATGCAGCTCTATTGCACAACAAAGCCTCTTGAGTGGTGAGGCAGAACCTCGGAGTCGGCTCCTCCAAACAGCTGCCGTGTCCCTGAGAGGGCCAACAGCACTCAGCTCAGAGTTCAGCAGCTCACTCTTCCTACTCCTCCGAATGTCAAAAGTTCATTTGGATATAGTTAAAAGTGAGCAGGATTTGGCTCCCACCCCGCTGCTCTCTAATCTACTCCATGAGCGGGACTTGCACGCGCTCACAGAGAAAGACAAACAGGATGCTTCTACTCGGGTGACTTGGATAAAAGAGATTGTGTTTTAACACGGTCTGAATTTTTCTCTCAGCTGGTGCTGTAGTCCACTGCCTCACATCCACTCTCATGGACCTCAGCCGAACTTTGTGTGAATGAGTCACACTGCAGCAACACCCTAAATACAGAGACACAGAGGCTCCTGATTCCAAATCAGTGTTGAATCTAACAGTGATGGAGCACGTGCTCCGTCTCCAAAGGAAAGTAATAACAATGTGTTTGAGGGCGTGTGTGACACAGGGTTTGCCCCTTGCTGCCAGTTTTTTCTTCTTTATCCAAAAGCATGAATGCATGCACTTGATGGCAAACATATGCCTCACAAACCCAACGGCAGCAACTGCAGGAGCGGTGAAACTAACAGATCCTTTATACACATAAGTATTTGTGATTAACTATCGTTAATGCAGCATGAGAGGAACAAATGTGTATAAAATACAAATGCAAAGTTTGTGAGCTTATTGCATTGAAGAAGAAAGGACCATATTGTAGTTGCCACAGGGAAAAAAAACATTAAAATTTGAAAGGGTTAGTTTGCCAAATTTACGAAAAGATATTTTTTTCTACTTTACAGGAGGTATTAGTCATACGAACTATTTGTTTGGCAGAAAATAAAACCTGTTGACAGTGAGGTCTGTGGATTACACAGTGTAATGGGGACACTATTGGATTGGATTTATTGGAAGCAAACATGTCAGGGGCAGATATCTCAAAACCCAGAACGATACAAGCAACACTAGCTTCATGGCTTGATACCACTAGAGGTAAGTGCTTGTAATTTGGGTGAACTGACCCTTTAAGCATTTTTAAAGCTTATCATTCTGGTCTTGTCTGGTTCACTACCAGTGTACAAGTCCCCTGGGAAAACCTCTGAAAATGGGGTCCGCCTGCTACTTTTTAGCTACATAGTGCATGAGTATTAGTACACTTGTATGCAAACCAAGTGCATGTGAACTCTGTCTGCACCACTACATAAAGATATATGTTCACTACAATTTCAGTTTGAGTAACTACACATTTTTTGAAGTCTGTGTGTGAGTCAACGTGTTTAAGTGACTTAATTTAAGTGGATGAAAGAGAGAAGAGAGTTTCTGAAACTTCTTGAACTGGTGAGCTCTGTCAGCAGTTGTTGGGCCTGTGGTGAGGTAGACCTCACATACCGTCAGCCACATTAATGTTAAACCTAAACCCCGCAGAACCATTAGGGGCCGAGCCACATATCAGGACAGATGAGGCTTTGGCAGCCTGCTGTCTGTGCTGACATGAAAAACGTGCCTTTTGTTTTAACTAGAAGATTCAGTTAGACCGACACGCCCATAAATATCAAGGTAATTTAAGGTACATAACAGCAGTAAAGAAAAAAAGAGCCCACACATTTTGGCTTTAATTCATAACATTTGATTCTGAAAACAATAAAACCTTTTATGAAGAGAGCTCCAAGTGTGTCAGCTTTTCGCTCTTCCACCATATGAAAAAGGACTTTTCACTCACCGAACCTCTTGTATCCAAAAGACTGAACTTCCTCCTCGTCTGCAAAGTCGTCTGTGTGACATAATCAGAAACATGACATGAGTAGGTTATATAATAATAATACATTTTATTTAAAGGCGCCTTTCTCGGCACTCAAGGACACCGTACAGGGATACATAAGACATTTAAAAGCAGCAAAAAAAATTATATATGCAAGCTACTGGCAGTACGTTGAAGCAATTGGTAGGATTCTACAAACAAAATAAAACAGAAAGATGCACTCCAGGGCAGCTGCACAGAGCCAATAATTCATAATATTAACCTTGAGTACAATGATCTTTGTTGAGCAGAGGGGAGGCAGCCAACA
The DNA here is from genome assembly GCF_004354835.1 of Perca flavescens. Taxonomy (NCBI): domain Eukaryota; kingdom Metazoa; phylum Chordata; class Actinopteri; order Perciformes; family Percidae; genus Perca; species Perca flavescens. The sequence goes on from NC_041352.1 coordinate 18,010,217, forward strand.
AGGCATTAGGTTGGAGATAGTAGAGTATCAGCTCTAGTCTGTAAGAGTGTATGTGGCGATAGGAGGTCCAGAGAACTGTAAAAGCCACAGGCTGCGGTTTCTTTGGGTTGTTGACAGTAAACCCTAATTACACTCTGCTGCACTACACTGAAGACTGGAGCAGAGCAGAGAGGACATCACTGGTAATGGTAAACAGATGGGACTGAGGGGGGAGACATGTAGGGAGGGATAGACTGAGTGTGTGTTTGTTGGTGGGGGGTCAGAGGAGGTTCCTGTGCTATTTCGCCTTAGTTTAACTTGGTAAAATGAATATATTGTAGTTGTTGATGGAACAAATACAGTATGCTGCTTTAAGAGGCTACTGTTTGGAGTGTTAGCACAAATACAGCAGTTAACCAAGTCTGAAAACCACATGCACTACAAGGTTTTTTCACTGATCATCAGCTATGCAGGATCTTTTCTTTACAATGATAAAGTTTTTTTGGAAGCAGATCTTGTTTCTCAAATATCACAAATTCAACAAGTTTAAAAAAAATAAAAAATCTTTCCCGGATACACAGCCTACTTGTTCAAACATTATTTTGTCTTCTATATCCGTCAATAAGATGTAAATAAGTGGTGTAAAGAAAAAAAACACTCCCAAGTATTTCACAACTTCTGCACCGCAGTACCGTAATGTCATCCAGATGTGAATCGCGCACCACAAAGAAATAGGCACAACAACCTGTAAAGAGTGTAATCCGTTTGTTTGAATTAAAACACTTTAAAAGCGGTTACACGTAAAGCAAACAAACCTTTCATGGCGTTTTGTAACTCGTTGAGGACTGTAGAAGAGATGTCACCGCTGTCACTTTCTGCGCATCTCAGCATCCAGTGCAAAGGTGGAAACTTGTTTCACGAAGAACGACACACACTAATAAAAGAAATAATACAACTAGAAGTATGTCTTCATGTTGGGTCTTCAGTTTAAAATCCCATTGTCTCTTGCTATCTTAGTTTCAGAGGAGTTTTTGCAGGAGTGATGTGATGTTCCCGGAGCCTGAAGGAGGAAGAAGTGATGTCTGTTACTACCAGTGGTAAACAGAAAGACGGGCTGCACTTCCGGTGTCGCTTTCAGAATTAAATCGTTTTTGTTGTTGCGTAGAGAGAGCAAAGATACAGTATAACATAAGAATGTCTGTTCTATAAAAATACTCTTAACTCTTAATATTTAGCTTCTATGTTGATGCCTCCAAACACAAGATCTCAATTAAAGAAATAATTTGACATTTTGGGAAATGTTGCTATGGCCAGCTGTTATCTTTAGCATAAGACTGGAAATGTGAGGGAAACTAGTCTAGCCATGTTCTCAAAGAAAGGTAACAAAAGTCACTTACCATTAACGTAACATTTAAAGCGCACTGTTAAACACGGTTGTTTGTTTAATTCCTACAAAACTGCAAACACACAATGTTATGGGATTAACATTAGCTATCCTTCCTTGAGTTTCTGCTAATGTTAGTTGCCTAATGCAAGTTGTAGACTGCTAAATAAATAGTAACTGGTCTGCAAAAGTAAGAAAAATTTTACATTTTTGTTTTTTTATTGATTAAACAAATAAGATAATGTGTTTCAGATGGGCTTACATAGCATAGCGGTGCTGTATCCTAGGCATAGTACCACGTGCTCTAGCAGGCAGTCAGGATTCATGGTTTTCACCGTGAATGTAGGCCTACATGTAAAATGTATGTAAAATGTAATTTAACAATAAAATGATTATAATCATGAGTCTCAAAGGGACTTAAATGTGCTTTTAACTTGTGACTCTCATTAACACAGTGCTGCTTTAACTCTCTACTGATGTTCAACCCAGTCAAAAAAAGGACCCACATAACTCTTATTTTGAAGGAGCGTACCTCATTTCCGGTTTCCCCTAACTTTCTCTTTTTAACTTTACATCGTCATCACTTTCATCTGGACAACCACTGTCCAACTCTTCTGTTTTCTTAATACATCCATGGTCCAACTCAGGTTTTTGAAGCCATACCAGGGACCCGTCCTCTCCTGCTGACTCTCCCCGTGTCGGGATAGAGGAGGTGCGGACAGGCCCCGGGACGTCGTGCGGTGCTGCAGTAATCCAGCCGGAGATGAGATTAAGTTACTGGGGGGTTGATGGCAATCGCGTCCCCGGGTAAAATCTGGTACCCATTATAGATAATTTCAAAGGTTTGTGGAGGTGGAACGACACCGAAACGGCGACATTTCAGTGCAGTTCCTGTGTTTTTACATATTCACATCTCATTTCCTTCAAGGATGAAAAATCACTTTCACATGATATTCCTTTAGGGAAACTTGGCCTCTCTGTGTGATTTAAAAATAGCCTATGTTACTCATGTGGTTTGGGTTATTTTATCAACTGATTTATCACAATAACTCTACATTCCTGTGTTACTATTACAAAAAACATTACATATTTTAAAAAGACATGTTTCTATTATTTCCATAAAACAAGAGAAAAGTAAACTAAGTAAATTATTTCAACCTGGTCTAGTACAAATAGGCTAATTTAGCCTATGTCAGTAGGATAGCTTCACAAAAATCAAGAAACAAATTCTAGAAAATGTTTGTAGTAATGTGATTTAATAAATTAGGTTGTCTTTTTAATTAATTTGTTTGACGAAAACAACATTTCTTGGACTTCATTAAATCACCTGATAAAGATGTAGATTTTTGCGTTTTATATGTATCAGGCATAATAGTTTTAGTTTTTAGTTGTACCATGTGCTTTATAATTTAGTACTTTTATCTTCCTTGGTATGTCTGTTTGATATGAAACTAGATTGATTTGATTTGCTGTGATACAAAATATCCTTCCTAACTTTTTTATTAGATCATATAGGCTAGATACGTGCATGTTTACTTTTGCCTTTACAATTATTTCTGTTGCACAAAGTAATTCCCAAATGGCAGCCAATACTGACCACAATCCATCAAAAATTAGACTGTAAGGTTCACCAGTGGCCATTACCATTTCACTCCTCCAGGTGCAGTGATAATTATAACAGTTCCTGTGTCTATAATCTCTCCGACCTGCAGATGCAGATCACTGATCAAAGGCAGAAAACAGCTGAATCAAAGAAATTAGACAGATTTACTCTCATATCTTCACAGTGCAGGTTAGTGTCCCTGCCTATACATTGCACTGATGTGGCCTTGATGCTTATCTTTTGACACTCGCTCAGTTCAAACCAATTGATTTACACGGAAAAGATACAGATAACACCAAGTGTCCCAGCTCTAAAATCCTCTGAGCTTTAAAAAAAAAAAAGAAAAAAGTGACACAGACATCAGACTCGGATCTGTTTTTCTTCTTTCTTTGGATAACAGAGCCTTCAAACCCAGGCTTGGTGCTAATAGCTGGGGTTTGTCCTAGCACGTCTTAGATTCCAGACCAGCCTGAGATGATAAACCGACTAATTACTTGTTTTCCTAAAGGCTTCAAAACTGTTATTTTACTGTCGGCTATAATTGGAGCAGCAGGCTGGTATTAGGGCCCAGATAGGGATTGTGGCGAGCTGATAAAAAGCAGCTGAAGGTCAGGTATCCAACAGCCCCGCTGCTGCTGGTCCTCATACAGAGGTTGGGACCTCATTTGCTGGGTTGAGGCTTTTTAGCAGTGGGCTCAGATTAACAGAGAGCTGAGAAAGCATACAGGAATTCCACATTTACCACGCAGCTGCCATGCTTAGATATCATGATAAGAACAGCTCACGTTGTCTTGTATGCAGCAGGAGAAAGTTGCTGCTGGTAGACCCTGACAGACAGGAAGCTAGAAGTCTTTTTCTCATGCAGTGCTGCTGACACAGTATGATGGATGCTGAATTTGAACGCACATGATTTGTAGTTAAAGTAACACTGGTTTCCCCTTTGATCTTTTTGTATTAGCGTGCATACTTGCACATGCAGTCCTTCTGCTCCTCTTGAGACCTACAATACAGAGCTTAACCAAGAATATGCCAGTGTGTGCCAGGTCTCTGCAGGAAGCTCAGGCTTATTACTGTCAGCCGGATGGAGATTTGAGGAGAACATTTGACCTGAGGAGGGCTCTGGAGTATGCTGGGTGACAATTAAGTGAGAGAGACCTGCAAACAGTTGAGCAAGTAATGTTACCCGTGCATTAAAACCCATCCCAAACGGATCTGTAGTTATGCTGTGCGCATAAGGCTTAATCATGCACACTAATAGGATCTGTGCTGCTGAGTAGATCCATAAAAATAGAACAATCCTTCGAGGAAGCAGGCGCCTCGCTCTCATCTCTCCACAACACAGCACAACCTGCTGCTTCTGTTCTGGAGTCTGATGTGTTCATAGTCGTCAAGGTAAATACACTATTTAAAACTATTTTGCAATTTCTTTTGTTTCTGTTTCGCATATAGGATCGCCACAAAGCGATTTGGACAAGGTGTTTCTTTACAGGTACAGCATCAAATGCCATGATAACTTTCTATTAAGATTGATTTTATGACACATGCATGGTCAGTGGGATGTCACACATGCAACCTGAGAGATATATAGAGTTAATGCTCTGTGTTTTCAGTGAAAGTTAATTAAAGGAATTAGCATTAGCATTGAGAAGTCATTACAATATGACATATTTATTTGATGTGGGCAGATTCAGTGCCAGTTTGATACATGTTATCATTCTGTTTTTGTTTATTTCTTTTAATTATGTTGATTGATACATGCACACAGAGATGTAATACATAGAATCAACAGTTGCACACTGTTGTTAAAGGTCCACAGTCCACCCTACATGGGCTAGAACATGAGTACTCTATGTGTAATAAATAATTCAATTGCAGTGTTATTATCCTTGTTATGTAATGTGATTGGATCCGTTGACTGCAGTAGTTTTGGGGATCTCTTTTGGTAATCATGTTTATTTAGCTTTACACTGATGTGATATTCAATGCTAATGGACCACCATTGGGACAATTAGTTACTTTTTGTGTTGTATTCATTTTTAAATGTCCTCTATGTTAAAAATGCTTGAGAAATAGCACCACCTTGTGGCAGGTTACATGGCAGGTCGATATTGGTAGTATATAAAGATATGGTGCTGTGTGGTACCTGTAGCAGAACAATGAGTAAGTTCTGCACTTTTTTTTACAGAGCTCAGGTCAGGATGAGAAGGCTGCTTGTTCAAATTATTTGCATCACTGAAGTGCTGCTTTGTGCGGCTGACTCTCCTCCGCTGAGTGAGGAGGACACACTGAAAGGTAAGGCCTTTATCTATAGAAAACAATTAGATGTACATTTTCTTACAGAATAAATACATTGTATTTGGTGTGTGTAGAGCTGTCTGCAGCAGGAGAGCAGTGTGTTGATGAGGAGATAAAGCGAGCGTTACTGGGGGTGAAGCAGGTGATGGAAACCATGGAGAAAAAAGAGGAGAAGCACAGACATCTCATGGACGCCCTGAGACACAGCAGTGACAAGAAGATGGTATAAAACGAGTTTCTGTTAAATCCAGCCTCTGCAGACCTATTCTATTCACAGTACCATGAAGCCAGACTGTATTTAAACACAATAACTTCTCACAGAACATGACCAGTGTAGTTGAGCAGTTACATGCCTCGTCTTTGTGCGTTATTCTGAAGCCCATGACATATTTTCTGCCTCATAAAGGCAAAGCCTCACAGAGAAACCTCAAAGCAGACAGTGAATAATGAATGGGGGAGTGGGGCTAGTTTAGGGAGTTGAAAGTGTAGTTTTACAGCAGTCAGGATAAATGAACTGTCTGTAGATGAATCTGTTTTTTTTTTTTAAAGTCATTTCAAAATAAAAGGCTTTGTGCCAAGGCCCCAAACCACATTGTATACACTCTGGCTTATTACGAGGTAATGTATCTGAGACAGAACTTTCTGTTTTGGGGTTCCTTCAGGGGGCGATGCAGCTGGTCTGGGAAACCGAGCAAAAACTGAAGGAGGCTGATCAGCAATGTCAAGATTTAACCAAGTCTTCCTTCGATGAATGTCGACCTTGTCTTGAAGATACTTGTAAGGCCTTCTTTACCTCTAAGTGTCGCCGTGGCTTCGCCTCTTTCTCATTTAAGGTTTGACTTATATGTTAGCCTATTATAACTGTCTGTCTCCAAAATGATAACAGTTAAGACTGATTTGTAACAGGCTCCTAACATGATGGTTCTCAGCCAATCTCTCTCTGCAGGTGGAAGAGTTTTTCAGGAAAATGGCAGCCCAACTGGAAGTCACGGATCTTGTTTACAATCAGAACGAGGAGAATGTGGATCGCACCAACTCACCTGAGAACCAGGTCACAGAAGATGGAGCAGATCTGGATCTTCTGCAGGCAGATGCATCCTTCAGCCAGGTGCTGTCAAACATCAGCCTCCTGTACAACCAGAGCATCATACTGGTGAAAAGGATGCAACAGGTGTTGGGGCATTCCTTTCTGGCGGCCTTCACCACAGAGGCCCGACCTAGCCCGCTGTCGGCAATGCAGGGCGACAGGAGCGCTGGCTTCTTCAGTCTGGATCACATCCTCGATTCAGTGTCTGACTTTGGGAGGAACGTGCTGGAAGAATTCAGCTCCACGATGGCTGATGTGTTTGAAGAGATACAAGAAGCAGAGGAGTACTTTCAGCAATCAAGCACAGGTATCTGATGTCATTTGTAGAACTACATTTGTATTAGATATTAGATAATGATATCCACTGCTGTTATTGTATGTTTATCTACACAGATTTAGGATCCCTTTCTGCTTTGGGACTGTCCCAGAGCAGATATCTGTGCAGACCACTCCGCAGACAAGCATCAGAGTGCTGGCAGCTCCAAAGTTTGTGCGAGGCATGTGAAGTTTATCTGTTAAAAGGTAAATAACTGACACAACATTTTTTTTTTGAGTGAGCATCATTGGTTCCAAATGTGTTTATCAGTCACATATAGTATGCACATAAAGTAGTTGTGCAAAAATGTTCCAATCTGTCTTATCTTAGCCTATCTTAAATACAAATTCTGTCCCCTTTTTACCTAGAGGGACAACTAAAACGCTATTTCATACATTGCAGAGTTCACATTGAAGTTGTTGCAAACTAGTCTTTCAACTGAAAGGGTAGAATAGGCATCACAAGTGAAAACATTCACCATGACAGTAATATTTTGATGATTTCTGTTATCAATTATTTTGGCTGATTGTCACTTGGACTGTTAGATTAATCATTTGTTTAATGCCATCTTCAGGTTTTTTGTTTTATATGTAATTTAACACTGATAGAAAATAACTAAGACATTTAATTGATTGTCAAAATTGTTGATTGATGAAGAGGTTGAGAAAATAAAGGTCTATACTGACATGGCACGCTTCTGTACATGTGATCATTTGTACTTACAGAGTGTCCCGCCGTCCAGCAGTTACACTCTGAGATGGAGGAGATGCACATGCTGCTCAACGCCTCCCGTCTGCAGTACGACGACAGGCTGCAGCTGGTCCAGAGACACACAGCGGACACACAGAGATGGTACAGAAACATGGATGACAAGTACGGCTGGGTCAGCCAGCTGTCCAACAGCACAGATGGCCCACACAACATCTTCAGTGTGATCACAGTATGTTTGGAGTAATGCTGGATTTGTCAGACTTTATTTTATAGTAATTAAATTGGGATGTTACAAGGGTTGCTAAGTGCCAAATGCATTTTTATTACTTATTTTATAGTTAATTCTACCTGCAACATGTTATTTTAATTCTGTCATAGATAAAAGACTTGATACCTGAAATGCATTAACAAGGTTTACATTTAAACTCCAAAGCCAAGCCAAAGAAAGGTTACCTGACTGTATATAAATGTAGCCTAAAAATCTGTATGATTAGTTTTGGTGGGCAAGAATATTGTCAGTTATTATTTTTGTTTCTATGGCAGAATATTATTTGTTGTATTGCCATCACTGATGCAGTTTCACTCAATTTCATTTTTCAGGTGAATCCACAGCAACAGATGAAGAGCATCAGACCTAAAGCTGACAGCAGTGTGGTTGTAACCATACTGGACTCTGCCCCAATAACCATCTCAGTCCCAGGAGAGCTGGAGGTGGATGATAATGCGTTTATCCAATATGTAGCTCAGGAGGCTCTGACACTCCATAAACAGAAGATAAGAGGTATTGATCCCCGCAGCGTTGTGGCTTAGTTCATTATTTGGCTCCCAGCTTCACCTGGCAGAGCTCCAAACTGCATTTGAGTCAAATTAAATTTGATTTGAAATTTGAAACCACCAACTTAATACCATGAATCCCTGTGTATTTCTTCAATCTGAGACCCACAATGCAAATTATATGTTTTAATCCAAAATGATAACTTATACTAGGTAACTAAGAAACAATCATAAATTGAATCTTTCGTTGACTTTGTATTCAAAGATTAAAATGCAACCATGTGCAATATGTAGCATTGATATTGGAGCCATGGGAATATTTACACTTAAATTGATTAATGTGTAGGTATATTCCAGCATTCACACATGATCTTCAGATGCTGAATAAAAAATCTAGGTTTTGAACAATTAGGTATTGTAAATTAAATTTTTTTAATTGAAAATGTACATGCACATTTGTGTATTTTGTCAAGCTGATATTTAAATAATTAGAACATATTTTCTGCAACCTTTTTTTTGGAACAATATTTGCAAAGACAAAACTTTACTCGTTTATTTATGTATTACTATAATTTAATTCTTATTTCTGGTTAACGTTTGAAAATTAAGAAAGGTTCCTATTTGAGTTTTTTTTTTTTTTTTTTTTTTTTTACATGGGTTTTTAAAGAAGAAAAAAAGCAAGGCGCGCTTTTTTTCAGTACTCTCGCGAGTTTTCTTCGTCAATACGGAAGTCTTCTTTATATTTACCCGGGAAATATTCACTGGCGTTCAAACAACACAACAGAGTTGTCTGTGTAAAATCGTCTACTCGAATGTCCACAAAAATGCCCGCAACTTCAGAAATACACACAGCAAACGGTTGTAAAATGGAGGAGCAGAAGCAGCCCGCGGCGACGGCGGAAGAAAAGAAGAACTTCGGGGTTTTCTGTGATGAACGCGGGTATCTGGATCAGATCGAGTACATCATGCAGCACGGCCGCAGGAAGGGAGACCGAACCGGGACAGGAGTCATCTCGGTGTTCGGTGCTCAGGCCAGATACAGTCTGCGAGGTCTGTAAGGTTCCACTTTGTTTGTTTGGTAATTATCTATTTACTGCAAATGTTGAGGATGCTGGTAAACAGTGGTGGAGGAAGTAACGTTATACAGGTCCTTCCTTTACTGAAGTAACGTTAAAAGTATTACTACTATACTATGTAATAAAAAGACAATACTCCTACATAACAGTCCTGCATTCAAAATTCAAAAGTATCTGCAAAATAAACTCAAGTATCAAAAGTAAATTATGCAGAACGGCCCTCAGAGTGTCCTATAACGTTATAAATAATAATCATGAGATGTATAAAATATTTGGTAGTTTAATTAATCAACAGTGCATCCTTTTTTTATGAAGTAAGTAACCACGTTTTGTTTGTTAAATCTCAATTTGCAAAGTAACTAATAAATAAAGGTGTCAAACGTAGTAGAGTAAGAAATTCAATAGTTCTCCATTTTAGTGGAGTAACAGTTTAAAATAGCATGAAATTAAAGTACTCAAGTAAAGTAAACGTTATTCAGTATATGAGTTTAAATCTACAGTACATGAACTCTGCTGAAATTAGTTTATCACAGATCTATTGCTACAGGAAGGCCAGATACATGAATATTCGTGATCGTTCAGAAAACAGTGTCAGCAGTACATGGTTTGTCCACCAGGGAGCACTGACAGGTTTATTTGTAATCCATTTCCCATACATGGCTTAGTCATAGTTTTTTAATAATCATGTTTGTTTATATCGTAATATGAAATAACCTGTTCCTGTTTACTTGTAGATCAGTTTCCCCTGCTGACAACCAAGAGAGTATTTTGGAAAGGGATCCTTGAAGAACTGCTGTGGTTTATTAAGGTGAGGAGGGGTGTGTGTGTGAAATATTTTTCCTCTAGTGGTATAAAGGCATGCACAATAAATTGTTATAAAATTGCGATCTCGATTCACGATTTAATTTTTAAATGACTTTCTTCCATTCATTTATTGAAAGCATTTGACATTAACATGTTTTAATGATGTAAAGACATGATAGAGCCTGTATCAGGGCCATATTTAGTTCAATGTGTTATGTCAGTATTTTTGGTAGCCTACTGTACTTAAATGGCCAGTATGTACTTTATTTTCTTTATTCATTGAAGCCTCTATATCTATAGGCTTGTGGGGTTGCGCAATGTGCTATAGGTGCCACAAAAAAAAAAATCTGTTTCGTACTGCAGTTTTGTTTTGTCATGGTTTGTGTGTGCAATAAACATTACACTTTGTGAGAAAAAAATCGTGGCAAAGAATCGTGAGATCACTTCTAAGCTTAAAAAAAAATCGTGATTCATATTTTTCCACGAATTGTGCAGGCCTAGTATAAAGCCATGCAGATAGTTATGGGTTTGATGGCTTCTATCCTTGAAAATAAATAAAAATAAATAAATGCATTTGGAAAAAGGACTACCATGGCTTTCTCGATTACATCAGATGCAGACACCTCAGATTAAAATCCACCAGAAAAATATCTACATCATGGCTACATGCCTGAAAAGATGGCTCAGAAAATATTTCTTTTTCAATTTGTTTTAGTTTTTTTTTCTTTAGGTTCACATTTAGGATTTGTGTCAAAAACACTGAATTGCACTCTAATATTTCTTTTACTGAGGCCACAGGGATCAACAAATGCCAAGGAGCTCTCAGAGAAAGGGGTAAAGATTTGGGAAGCCAATGGGTCCCGGAACTTCCTGGACAACCTTGGGTTCACAGAGAGAGAGGAAGGCGACCTGGGGCCTGTGTATGGTTTCCAGTGGAGACACTTTGGTGCAGAGTACACAAACATGCATGCAGGTACAGTTACAGTACAGCTGCACCCAGTTTAATGTGCAGTGACAAAGGCTTTTTTGGTTTATCGGTTGCTACACTGATTAAGTGTGTAGCATCTACTCAAGTTCATATTTACAAATCACATATTCCCCTTTTTGAAGGCTAAAACACATCTTGTTTTTTTAATTTTGTTTTTAAATCAAGTCACCACAAATGGACTTGTTTTAAGTAGAATTTGAAGTAACCAAATGTGGATTTGGTTTGAATGATCATCGTAATTTGGAGATGCTGCTGGCTGAGGCACCATCCAGGCAATTATTCACACAAATTATTAATGGACATTTTAATTGGGTATCTTTTGTAAAGACTTTGCAACTGGTTGTGGGATCTACATTGGGAACTGCAGTTAGGCTTCTATTTCTAAAAGCAGGATCATCTCTGACAAAAATATAAGATTTATGCACAATAGAAACATAGCTATATTTCTGTCTGTACAGTAAATATGAAGCTGCAGACAGTTAGCTTAGCATAAAGACTGGAAGGGGGGGGGTAAGCATGATTCTCTAAATGTAGAACTATTTCTTTTTAAATAGATCATATTTGGTAGGCATATTGCACAATAGTGGCTACACATACATAACCGTAGTACTGTGCCTCAGATCTTAAAAGGATAATTTTTATAAATTTCTTCAACAGATTACACGGGACAAGGTGTTGACCAGCTGCAGAAGGTCATTGATACTATCAATAAGAATCCAGAGGACAGACGGATCATCATGTGTGCGTGGAACCCCAAAGGTGCGGCATGTACACATTTTAAACTTCTTGAGAATGAATCCTAAACTGCTCTAAAGCTCTAGTTACACCTGATTGTAGTGATGTTGTATCATTTTAAATTTGTTGCAGACCTACCCCTCATGGCTCTGCCCCCCTGCCACGCCCTGTGTCAGTTCTACGTGTGTGATGGCGAGCTGTCGTGTCAGCTGTACCAGCGTTCAGGTGATATGGGTCTGGGGGTGCCTTTCAATATTGCCAGCTATGCACTTCTTACCTACATGATTGCACACATCACAGGACTCAAGGTAAGAGCACTGTGCTTTTGTCACAACTAATTTTTAGCGTATTGTCATGCTCACCTCACCGGTCGTGTTTTTTTCCCCACTCTGTCCCTCCAGCCCGGTGACTTTGTTCACACTCTGGGAGACGCTCACATCTACGTCAACCACATCGAACCTCTCAAAGTACAGGTGGGTTAGTTAAAGACTGCTTTCTGTCCCCCCCCCCGCTCTCCACGTGATTTCAAACTTACACATCCGTCTAAATTCGCAGCTTCAGAGGGAGATCCGCCCCTTCCCCAAGCTGAAGATCCTGAGAAAAGTGGAGAGCATCAATGATTTCCGTGCAGAGGACTTTGAGATCTGCGACTACAACCCTCATCCAACCATTAAGATGCAGATGGCTGTCTAAGTGTGTGTAAGTGTGTGTGTGTGTGTGTGTGTGTGTGTGTGTGTGTGTGTGTGTGCGCGTTTGTTTAACTGTGTCATGTTCAGTTTATCCAAAACAAAAAGGTTAAGAGTTAATTCTTTTCTGATTTTGGTGAAATTATGCTTTTAAACCACAAAGTTATTGCAGGAAAGTGTTTTCTCCTATTACTGAAAGTATACAAATGCCAGTTAGATAAGTTTAATTTGTAAATAAAGAATTTACATTTGTGTCAGCTTGTAGATGATTGTTATTGACCCAACATGAGTCTAGCAGTAAAACACCCTTAATATTACAGAAGTCTAGAATTTAAAAGTGTCTGCTACACTTCTACTCTTGCAGTTTATAAGTGCAATCCATTTTCACCCCACTTAACCCTTGTGTTGATTTAGGGTCAAATTGACCCGTTTTCAATTTTTGTTTTATATCAGAAGAAAAGAAAAATTTTACAAATTTAAAACGTTGGAAAAAGCAAAAACAAACTGAAAAAAGGCGTCAAACATCGAAAAAAGGTTGACGGGAAGACCACACAAAAGGTTAACCCAGAAAAAAAAAAAAGCCTTGGGTTAAATGTTTGACATAAAGTCCTCATTTGTTTATGATCAGCTTCCATACATCTCCGTCAGGGTACTGGTGTCTCTGCACTGTTGATTCCAGCATCTCACAAGAGTAGCCCGGCTCCTGAGAACAATAAGCACAGTGTACATTTACTCAAGTAATGTACTATAGTACTTGTACTTGAGTATTTTTCATTTTTTGCTACTTTTGACTTCTGCATATAAATAGTACTTGTTAACGTACATACATCCATCCATCCATCCATCAATAGCCCGGGCTTCTATTTACCCAAATCGCCGAAATGCACCGGCTTGTATTTGAGACAGGCCTTTAATTAATAGGAGGTTACCACATTATATTAATATTTTTAAATTCGTATTATTCGTATTTAATTAATATTTATAATTAATTCGTTACGCAGTAAATCTCTCCTCCTGCATACACTTCTTTTGCCTTGGCCCTGATCATTTTACGTGAGACTCTGAGATGCTTTGCCCGCATGCTGTGGATCCACTCACACACGCTCACCTCCAGCTCTTCACTGACCTTCCTCCTCCCTCCACCTCGCAGTCTGGCCCTTTTGTCGTCTTCCTCGGACAGACCTTGCAGTTCTGCTTTATGTTTACGCCATTCTCGCACTCTCTTAGGATCAATCGAGAAATGTCTTGCCGCTGCTTTTCCCGAATTTTGTTCGGCAAATTTGACAACTGTCGGCTTAAATGTCAAATCATACTTTTTTTCTTTTTGTCTCCATGGTGGTATTGAGAGAATTAAGAAAAGCTGAAGACCAAAAGAAAGTTCGTTAACCTGTTTGTTATGTTGCCATAATGAGTCGTTTATGAACGGTTGCGTCTGTCACGTGAAATCAAATCAAAACTTAGAACAAACAATCCGACGGGTTTTAAAAGATCAAATACAACCCGACACGAAAAAAAAAAAAAAAAGCAGGCCTCTATTTGAGACCGGCCTTTATTTACCCAAATCTGTTGTCACACCAGGCGTTTAAAAGAGACAGGCGTCTATTTGGGACTCGGCTATTATTTGAAGTTTTACGGTATATACATCTATATATAGATAGATAGATAGATAGATAGATAGATAGATAGATACTTTGCAGATTTTGATTAATATAAAATAAATTATGATGTACTGTCAGTTGAGGTAAGACTTTGATTCCTTGGTGAAATTCACAAGCTACCTGACAGTAAACACGCCCGCACGCATGAATACAGGACTGCAGAAGTTAATTTTATAAGATAGCTGGCTTATGTCCTTATCTTACCTTGGGAGGCATGTAGTGGGCGTCCTGAATTACCACAGGACTGGTGAAGTGTTCATGTAGGTGATCAACATATTCACACATTCTGAAAGAAAAAGTGATGCCAATATCATTTGCTCATCAGTTACAGTGAGGAGCTCTTAACTGGTGACAAAAACAAATCTTGCTCTTACCGGTCGCTGAGACTTCCAGACACCCCGATGTAGTCGAACAGAATCAGATGCTGGACGAGCTCACAGAGACCGACTCCTCCAGCATGAGGACAAACGGGCACTAAAAGAAGAGCCATCGTAGTGTGTGTCTGAAACCAGACTGAACTGAATACATCATTTAGAAACACTATTAGTTTAATAGCGAAAATTTAGTTTTTCATTTGACCTCCAATCAGTTGGTACAATAAGTTACACATTTTGATTGGTCCATTAACCTTTTACTCCCTTTTGTTGCTTTCAAGGCTCCAAAAAAAGATTTAGCTTTATATTATTGCTTTTAAGGCTTCATATATGACTTGTGTGATTGTTTTCATGTCTTGAGTTTTACCCTGGAACTTGTGGGCCATCAGAAGCACAGCCAGGTTCTCATTGACACTGCCCAGCCGACAGCTGTCTATCTGGACAAACTGCAGAGCCGAGGCCTGGAGGAACTGCTTAAACATCACCCTGCTGTGACACTGGAAAGGAAACAGGTACCGAACTAGAAACTATTGATTCATCAGCCACTGATATGTATGCGAGAACAAACACGGAGCTCTGACCTGCTCTCCTGTTGCCACCCCAATCCCGAGAGGAGCCAAAGCCTGCAGCAACAAAGTCAAATATCTTTTATCAGTCTTCAACCACGGATGGATTACTGAAGCGGCCTACTAGGTACAGACCCAGGGGACCGGCAGGCAAAGAAAAATTACCACAAAGATGTGAAATGACCACAAAAAGGATGCAAAAAAAAGAAATTAAAAAAAACCTATCCAGAAAGAGACACAAAACAACTACAAAGAATAACATAATTACCACAAAGAGATGCAAAATGACAACAAAAAGAGACACACAATGACTTGCGTTGTGTGTCTCTTTCCATCTTGCAACTATTTTGAAGGGGTGGGGGGCCTTTTACATGTCGTGCTCAGGGTGCCGCTTGTCTCATGGTCCGTCCACGTCTTCAACACAAAAACATGTGAGCAAGCTGGAAACTAACAGCGTTATTTTTTTCAGTAACGGAGTAATCAAATGAATTACTTTTCCCATTGTTGCGACACCGTTATCGTTACTGAGAATGTAAAGTGGCGCGTTACTACAATTTGGTTGAATGAAGCGCGAGGTGTCGGGCTTTGGCTACACACCAGCTGCCTGGAGAGAACAGGGGGGGGAGGGGGGATGATGACACCGTTGCAAATGCGATGATGATTGGCTGGGTGGGTGGATGTCCTGCTCACAATGTCTCACTGCAAGCTCCGACTACCACTAAACACAGCACAGCGACAATGGCGACGAGCCAGGGAATTTCAAAAGGTAGTGTTTTCGAACTGGAAGTACCGGCATTACTTCTCCCTCATTAAAATTAAAGGCAAGAATGTTTATGTAACATGCGCGCTATGCCCAGGAAAAAAAAAAAAGTTCCTCAAGCAACTCTAATCATATGAAGCACCTCACATCAACACATGCTAACACGACACTTGTTGCTGCTTAATTTTGCACTTGAATTTTATTTTCAATATTTATTTTTTATGTTATTTCTATGCATATCATATAGCAGGCTGCAATCGATTGAGTTCAAATAAATACCTAAAATAGCCTACTGTATATAGTGTTTTTATGTAATGAGTTAATATAAACATCTTTGACGTTAAAGATGTTATAGAACGTAATAGCGTTATAGAACATAAAAAAATAACGTCAGTTACTTTGCTGAGTAATTACTTTTACAATGTGGTAACTGAGTTACTAACAATTACTTTTTGGGAGAAGTAATTTGTAATTTGTAACTGTAACTAATTACTTTTTTAAAGTAAGATGACCAACACTGTTCCTTACCTTGGAAATAGCAGCGTGACCCAGGATGTCGTCTGGAGACGTGGGCTCCTCGATCCAAAGAGGTTTGAACTCAGCCAGGCTGGACACCCAGCTGATGGCCTCGGCTACGCCCCATCTCTGGTTGGCATCCATCATCTAAACACAAAAACACTTTAGTATACAGTTATGTCCCGATGTCTTTTATTGCTCTCAAAAGCTGTGCCTTGTCTAATCTTTGTAGTTTTACCTTGTACCCTGTTCTGCTTTGTTGCCAATCTTTTTACTTCTGTGCTGTGTCTTATTTTGTGCTAAGTTCTGCTATGCTTGTGTTGACTTTTTTATATATATTTAAAAAGGCTTTTTTAACATTGAGGCCAGTGGCCTACAGATGATTTTTAACCCATGTTTAATCATGCGTTTTAATTAATTTGCACTGTGCACTTTCTAAATAAACTGAACTTAATTGAAATGAAATCAATGAATGTAAATACAATAGTTAGGGGGGAAACAACGTTACCAAAGTGTTACTGGGTCCAATCATTTGCCTTATGAGGCGGCACCTGCGTATGTCGTCTTCTAGATCAGCACCGACTTTCACCTTGAACTTGGTCCAACCACTTTTAAGTGCATCCGTGCAGAGCTTTAGAAACACACAACTGACATTTTTATCTGAATACTATTGGTCCAACCTGAGAAATGACACACACTTTATAGCACAGAGACCTGTTTGAGCCGCTGGTCTGAGTATCCAAGCCATGCACAGGAGGTGGTGTAGGCAGGATAACCCTCTTTCAGCATGCGATCCTCTGGGAGGCGAGAGAAGCAGTCCACACAGGTAATAAACACTCAAAGAGAAGGGTGTTTTAATAGAGCAATAGTGGAGTGCTGGGGACTAATATGCCTGCTAAAAGCAGTTAGTTTCTAAAGAGGCAATTTCGTTTTGCTAAATTCCTTTCAGCCATTAATGAATCTTTTTTTAGTGTGCTCACCTCTGTGCTGCTTGCCATCCTGTGCTTTCATGAGTATGTCTGAATAAGAAAAGAAAAGCAGAAAAAGAGTATTGGCTTTGACTTCACTGCATTCAAACTGCTGGACATACCGATATACTGCACATCATAAACCAGTCTCACCTAGAGCCTCCTCCTCTGTAAGCGCATCAGTGATGTATCTGAAGTCAATGCATGAGACAATCTGCTTGGGATCCTGAATTGATACACATAAGACACATTCTAATCACATCCTGGACATAAATAAATAAAAAAAAAAAAACACCTAAATTTCCTGTGACTCACCATGTCAACAAGCAGCTTCCACAGCGGCTGCAGGAAAATGATGATGAACTCATGAGTCATAAAGTGTCATGCTTGTGAAGGAAATTGTGTTTTTCTCATAATGCCTCAAACAGTCCCCACCTTGCCCTCTGCCCTCGCCCACAGATCCCACACAGCATTCAGGACTGCAGCCGTGGCCAGGTGGATCACTCCTTTCTCTGGGCCCAACTGGTTCAGACGAGTTTAAAAAAAAAAGACACCTTGACATTCCCTTTATGGAGTTTAACATTGCATAGGCAGGTAGCACTAAAAAACACTTAAGTGTAGTGTCCATTAAAAGTGTGTGTTACAAAAAGAGGCAGAATGTGAAAAACTAACAGCAAAATGAAGACCTGATGGAAATAAAGATGTAGTTACAGACAGTTAAAAAAGTGTGCAAGCATAGCACTATGGGAAATTGATTAATTAAATTTATTTTACACATAAATAGCTTTTCTTTGTATCTGAAGAGCTTCTTTTATTTTATTATTGGCTGCATGCACACAACTTCTTGAAAAGAGTGCAAAGTACCATTATACATTTATTTGTCTTGGCCCATTGGGACCTTAAAAAACTAGAGATTGTTTTTCACATTATGATACCTTTTGCACACATAAATTTCTTTCCTTGGTACTGAAGAGCCTCTTTTGCACGGACCTGACACTACTACTTAAAAAACCTGCATTGGCCCATCAGTCTTCACCAGAATTTTAATCAGGGCCCTTTAAAAAACTAGATTAGAGGACCTGTGGATCCTTGCAATATTATGAGAAAACAACTCAGTAGTAGCAGTAACCAAACAGGATTAATGTATCTCATAGACCTTTTTCACAGCAGACCTGTCATAGTAGGAACACAGGTGTATTCAAAACCATTAATGATGGCTGCATTTCACTTAGGAGAGGCCCTGGTATTGTGCATGCTGACTCACTGAAATAGCTTACTGGGACACTTGATGGAACTGAACCTTCATTAAGGTTATCCATTTCCTACTATGACAAGTCAAAATGTCTGCTGTGAAAAAAGTCCATAGTGGATGAGGAGAACGATGCCACATATCTTCTTGATATCTTAGTAAACTAAGAATAAATGTAGTTAAATGAATCCATGGCAAGATAAGAGGATGTGAATCACTCTCTCCATGTTGGGAAATGTACAGCAAGGTAAGAAGGATTTTTGAGGCGCAGGCTGCATTGTTCAGAGTTCTCTATATCTGTAGTATACTGTTGACAGTGCTTGTGTGCCTGTTCTTACCCATCTCATCTGACTATCACTAGTCAGGAGGCGGTAAAATCCACGGAAGTCGCTCACAATGTCCTGCAAGAATTTTCCGACAACGAGACCAGCCAGGGCCTCCACAGCACACACCACTGCGGGTTACATTTAACACACACATCCACCTCTAAAAAGCATGAACGCTCGAGGCAACCAAACCTCATATGTAACATATGTTTTACTGCATTTGTCTTTGAACACATGAAATCGTTTGTATTGTGTTTAATAAACTTTGCCACTAGATGGCGGTGTACGGTTCAACCATTGGACCAACCATGGGTTCAACTCGTATTAAGAGAACGAACGGTTCAACTTGCACACAAGCCAAGAAGAGAAAGTGGAAAAGAAATGTTGCCTTCATGTACAGACTGTACGAAATCTTACCGATACCTACATTTAACATTTGATTATTAAGAAGCAATGTCATATTTACCATTTTAGTCTTTTGTGTGCCTGTTTTGTAAATGTTTTTACTTTGGTTACGATACTACGATAATTATTTATGTTGGATATTATGTATTTAATCAAAGCTTATTAATGAAACAACAGCATTTCGGCATTTAATGTAATCAGCTGATATATAGGCTGTATAATTTCATCCAACTTAGTTCAATTCACAAATAGGCTACAATGATTGGAACTTGCAAAAGTTGTATTTACACTCCAGAGAATCGTAATTCGGAGTTTATTTGGAGCACAAGAACGTATTCGCAACATTGTAGGCCAACCTGTTTAACAGGCATTCCGAAGCCTAGTGTTGGTCGTGTTCTGAGACTAAGTGCGTTGTTTAATTGTTCGTATTTTGTGCATTGTGTAAACTTTACCAATCTCAGTGCCTTTCCCCAGAGTGAATGTGAAGCCGAAGCCTTTCAACCCGTAGTCCGTGTCGATTACCACATATGCGGTTGAATAATCCGGGTCGGTGTGCTGCAGGGTGGGAAGTTAATAAAAGTCTTGGCAAATTTACAATACATGCACACAGCACAGTGTTGCTACAGCTGCACAAACGTCCTTACCATCGCATCAGAGCCGTGCTGCTCCAAAGACGTCGGGAATCTCACATCCCTGACTGTCACATTAATAATTTTATGCGACATTTTGTCACCGGGTTTACATCTACTGTCTATGATTTACATCCGCCTTGTGACCATACCCTGTGACTCAAGAGTAGTTTATGCTTCATACGTCACTTGTCAAAGTTGATCCCACCCACCCCAGCCTGTCATTGGTTTAAACTTTAGGCCTACAAAACATTTAATTTAAAAGACCACTGGACTTAAAATCACGTCTTTATTGTACAAATTCCTCAGATGAGTCTTCGCCCACTTTCTCCCTCCCAAATATATTTTTCAATCTTGTCCAATTTATTAATAATCTTATAAAATGATGATTTTATAATATACAAAGCCCTTTATAACAAGCCCAGTCGTCAATTAGTGTTCCCATCATTCCCATCATAATACTGTCCCGATGAGCCCATACAGGAGAAAAAATGCAAAGATAAAATCACTGTAAAAAAAACTGTCATCATTGCTATACAAATAGTTTCTGTAGAGCCACCTTAGATACATGAACATGAAAGAGTCCCAAGTGCTTCAGTTAGTCACATTGTAGAAGATAACATGTTGTTTTTTCCAAATTATTTGGTGGCTTTGTTCATACTTTCAACTTTTAGAAAGACTATCCGTTAAGTGTCATGATTTCCATGAGTCCACAAGTTTCATCACTTTTTAACTCACTGACACTGTGAACAGTTTTTATGTAAGCATGTCTCTGTAGTGATTGCAGTGAGATTATACAACCCCGGCATGGCGGGACAGAAAAAGTTATGGCATTGTTATAAAAAGTCCTAGCAGAGATTTCTGGATGATCATGGACAGTTTGGTCTTCAAGTCTTCAAATGAAGCTATAAAACCATGTCCATGTGATATGAATAAAATATGATATAGTCTTGTGATAACAAAGGAACAGAAGAAATTAATATCAAAAGACAAACAAAATGCATTGTTAAATATTACAAAAGGCATAAAAGACCATGTCACAGTTGCACTCTAGTCACCCATTTGTAACAAGTATAAGACATTGCACTGTAGCTGATGAAATGTAACTAAAGTTAAGCTGTGTGGAATTTACTTTTAAATAATCACTGTGAAATGGACTGTGGTGATGATCATCAGTCCCCTGAGAGCTTTTCCCTATTAGTTTAATATATTATCTCTGTTAATTATTCATGGTTTTGATGCATAATTTACCAATTTATCACAAAAGAATATAATTTGGAGACAAATAGAGTGTGAGAGCTCCCTATTAAACCACATAAAGCCCAACAGTTGGAACGCCATTCACAACAATAGGTTTTTCTATTGTGAGGCATTATCACAGCTTATTTTTACAGCAATATACTGTGTTCATGAGAATGTAGTGTATTTAAAATATAACTGAAATGTATTTGTTTCTTTCTACCACAGTCATTATTGTACATGGTGATAAAATACACATTAAAAAAATCAAACATTTCACACAGCTAAGACTTGCGTAGTACCATGAATGAAAACAAAAAAATATGAAAGTAAAATGAAATGATGGCGGACACTGAAAGCAAAAAATCTAAATCAAGAATGGGTAGAGTAAGTAGTGGTTTATGCAACTGGTTAACCTCCAGTCGACTTTTTACGGAGTCGAATGAGAGCTTATGGCTACGTAGTGTGCTCCCAGGCGTAGGGATACGCAGCAGAGGCCAGGCAGGCTATAGGTTCTCTCCAGGTTGGTACTGTGGCTCTGTGGCGGTGAAATAGTCCTCCAGGAAGGACTGGAGGTACTCGAAAGTGGGCCTCTCATCCGGGTCCTTCTTCCAGCAGAGCTTCATCATCTCATGCAGGGACTCGGGGCACCCCTGGGGGCAGGGCATGCGGTAGCCTCGCTCCACCTGCTCCAGTACCTCGCGGTTCACCATGCCTGAGGAGGAGACAGGAGGCAGAAAAGACTGTCAGAGCTTTTAATCGCTTTTTAGGCTTAGGTTTCTGGAGATTCTTTTTTTCAACAATTCATTTTTTAGTATATAAAATGTAAAAAGTGAAAAATGCTTGTCATAAATTCTTGGATCAGATTAGATATACAGCAGAGAAAAGAGGTTCAAATAAGCAAATTAGTGACTTTTTTTTCTTGATAAATTACGTAATTAGTAAAAATAAATTTAATAGATTGATATTTTGGGACATATGCTTGTTTTCTTTCTTGCCAAGAGTTAGATAAGAAGATGGATGCCACTCCCATATCTGTTCAATAAATTGAAACAACAGGAGACCAGCAGACAGTTGGCTTAGCTTAGCATAAAGACTGGAAACGGGGAAGCGGCTAGGCAGGCACTGTCTGAAGGTAACAAAATCTACCTACTAGCATCTCTGAAGCTCATTAATTATCATGTTATATCTTGTTTGTTAAATCCGTACAAAAACGTCCAAGAAAGTCACCCTAAAACTTGAGTTAATGGGCTGCTAGCTGTAGCTTCCTATTTAGCGTACAGACACAAGAGTGTATTGATACTGTCCTCTAACTTGCACTAAGCAAATATGTATATTTCTCAAGATGTCAAACTATTCCTTAAATCAATTATCAGAATAGTTTTTTTTTATTCATTTTCCATCAGTGGACTAATCTATTAATTATTTTAGTGCTACGTCTGGTAAAAAGTGGAGCTGTGTGAAGGTGGTGCAGAACACTGAAGGCACCGCTCCCCAGGGCAGTGTCAGCCTGGCAGATGGTTATAAACAAGAGTGGTGTTCAATCTCCTGATCGTCCTCCGCCAGATGGTCTCATCTAATCTCAAATGTGTGTGTGTGTGTGTGTGTGTGTGTGTGTGTGTGAGAGAGAGGGGTGTGTGTGTGTGTGTGTGTGTGTGTGTGTGTCAGTGTTCCCCCTGCAGAGGCATAAACAACCAGCGCAGACAATGTCAGACGGCTTCACTTCATCCTCAGACATTAAGAAGCACACCAGCTTGACGTCTACTGACAGACTGAAAGCTGATAACTCCGGCCGTTAATCACCGTCCCTCCGACGGCAAGCTGCACCATTTTTTTTTCACACCCGGTGTGTGTATGAGTGTGTGTGTGTCACTGTCACTTACCTGGGTAGGGCACTCTGCCTTTGGTGACAAGCTCGGTGAGTAAGATCCCAAAGGACCAGACGTCTGATTTGATGGTGAAGCGGCCGTACAGGGCAGCCTCTGGGGCCGTCCATTTAATTGGGAATTTGGCTCCTGTATGTGATTAGGCAGAGATGGGTGAGGTGATTCCACTAGAGGGTGTATGCCTTCATGTCTGGCTTTATTTCCAGTGAATCACAATGGCCATAGTGACCCACAATTACATCATTAAGACAACATCATTTTTTGTTATTAAAGTGCTCATATTCAGGTTCATAATTGTATTTAGAGGTTATATCAGAATAGGTTTACATGGTTTAATTTTCAAAAAACACCATATTTTTGTTGTACTGCAGCTCCTCTTTTCACCCTGTGTGTTGAGCTCTCTGTTTTAGCTACAGAGTGAGTCATCTCACTTCTGTACCATCTTTGTTGGGAGTCACACATGCGCAGTACCTAGGTCGGCACTACAAGCCAGTCAGAAGCAGAGTATGAGGGAGTGCCACGCTAGCATTATAACGTGTGTTACAAAGTGACGCACGCTCATCACGGAAGTAAAGGCTGGACTACAATAGAGCTGTTTGGAGCAGTTTGTGAACAGTGTTTTCTGTTGGAGATGGTAAGTCCCTTTGGGGTGGACTTTGGGCTTTTTCACTTTGTAAACCTATTATATGCACAAAAAAGATATATAACACAATAAAGGAAAGAGAAAAAGCCAAAAAGCACAATATGAGCACTTTCATGCAGGCTGGTAAATGCCCCTCAGAGAAAAAGGTTTAAGGAATAAGAATGAGTATAAAGGACATTATTCAGGCTCTTATGTGTAAAAGATCAGTTCATCCAAATTAAAACATGCTTTCTGCATGCCCAAGCATGACATTATGTTCTTTGTCATTATTTAAGGCAAGACCCTACAGGTGAATAGGGTAAAAGGGTTAACAAAAATATATCACGTAGAGCAGTAGTGGTAGTGTGCATATCGCCACTGGTGAGGTGAAGGGCAAAAACGTATGGGAGAATTAGCAGAGTGTGGGCATCTCATTCTTTTTAATTAAAATATATCACCATGAAACTTCCCCAGTTGACTGTGTCCATTCAGACAAAACATTTTGTATTACAAGTTTTTTGAAATTGTATAATTGTATGTTTAAATATGCAAATTAGCTATTATCTAAATATGCAAATTAAGTATTATCTACTTAAATATACACTAATGTGCATACATTTCCAGAACAGAAATGTCAGTGTTCACAGTTCTGTTCTGGAAATGTATGCACATTAGTGTATATTTCCTTAGATGATAATAAAGCCAGGTTCAAAATTCATGTTGTTGATATATTAGAGTCAAAGGTTTTACAGAGGGAATTTATTTATTATTTATACTTTATATAGAAAGATATATCATTTTAAGTAAAAAATACTGTCAACAGCCATAAAATTAATTTGTTGCTGTTTTTTGAAAAAAAGTGTTATATAAATCTGGCTATGAATGATTAATGAACAAATCCCTCTATGAAAAGCTTCAGAATATAGTTAGGAATGAAACTGGAAGGTCTGTAAGTACTGCAGTGCTACTGAAGTGGAGATTTCTGGCTCAGAGTATGAGAACAAACTCACTTTGAGTAACGGCCTCTACAGCTATGTTTTGTAAAATTACATAAATTTTGATTCAAATTTACAGGGACAATATCTAATCAAATCCTTAGCATCCCATACCTTGTCCTTGTATCCTATACCCTTAGGAGAAATCTACACAAACAAATATTGCCTTTCTTCTAAGTAATCCACAACTCTCACTGTGAACAGTTTTCATTGGAGCTACTTCCTACTAAAGATATAGCCCTTATATAATTCCCTAACATCTGATAATTAATCAAAGTAACACTGGGACTGGAAAGAGATGCTGAATTTTTTAAGAATTATTAAAATATAAATGCAACTTTTTTCAAAGCTGTGAGCATCACAAACAAAATCCCATTCATCTTCTCTGCCAGCAGCAGCTAGTTTCAGTTAAACATCCTGTCGCTATGAGCAACCACTGCTGCCACAGCTCTTTAGCAGTTACGCTAACATTGAAGAAAAATACATCGACGAAATACCGACAGGCATATTTTATGTACTCTCCGGGCGCCTGTGTTGGCAGCTGCTTTGTATTTGCTAACCACGTTAGCCTCTAAATACTAGCCAAATAAAGCTAACGTGTAACATTAGTCTGAGTAACTGTGGATTCCTGTTGAGCTATGTGTTGCATTGTATTATTATGTATTTTACTCTTTGTTCTCTTACTCTTGTTGACTCCACATGTATGTACTTCCTATGGGGACTCTGACCGCCCACCCAGGTGTTTTCTGTGGACTATGTGTGCGTTTATAGACTGTGAATGATTGACATCTCCTGTTAGCTTTGTTGCACCTGTTAGGGCGGGACAACAGGGTAGCTTTCCTGCCGTCACAACACTAATCTGGGTATAGTGACGGCAGGAGATTTCCCCTGTATTAAGTTGGAGGCAGAAATATCAGAGAGGGAACTTGGGCAACTAAAACCAAAATGATCCACAGCTAGATACCACTACAGGTAGTAATATGGGTGAACCAGCCCTTTAAGGAGCAGAACATTGCAGTGAGATAAATTATCCCAGCGTGTGAAAGCGCAACTAATCAGAGGGAACAGAAGCATCTGGTTTCTACTATTATCCTAATTCACCATGATAGGAGACAACAGGGAGTCGTCCTTGCTGTGAGGTGACTGCTGTATCCTGACACCTCATTCACCTGTGAGTCAGACAGTCTGTGTTTGTTTATGTACCCACCTTGCCTCGCCGTGTACTCATTGTCCTCTATCAACCTGGCCAGACCAAAGTCTGCGATCTTGCACACCAGGTTGTCGGCCACGAGAATGTTGGCGGCGCGCAGGTCCCTGTGGATGTAGTTCATCCTCTCGATGAAGGCCATGCCGTCAGCGATCTAAAAAAAAAAATTTGATAGATAATAAGACAAATAATTTTTAGCTCCTCAGACTCAGAACATCAAGCCCTCTGTCAGGTATAAAGTGGATGCAAATTATCAAAGACATGTTTGCCTGAGGCTGATGTTTCTTCCTTTTTTTTAAACAGAGGCTTAAAATAGAAAGCTAAACTTAACATTCACTGACAAATTCTGCACTCAAGAACCACTTTGTGGTTTGTCTTACCTGTGCAGCCATGTCTACCAACAAGGGAAGCTTCAGGAATTTTCCGTCACCCTCTTTGATGAAGTCGAGCAAGCTTCCTATAAAGGCAGCAACATTGAGAAGTCGTAAATGCAGGACCGACATGATATACTGTAGGGGCAATAAAAGGGCCGTGATACCAGCTGCATATCAATGTGCTGCTATATGAAATGTTAAACAGTTGAATTAAACCCTCCATACTCACTATACCTGGGTAGGAAATTAAACTGAATATCAAAATAAGCTTGACTGTAAATTGGTATGAGATTTAAAGTATTTTCTGCATGAAGAGAAGAACTGTGGAAACTACAACAGCAGTTAATCTGTGAGGTGAAAATATGAAATGTACAGTGTTAATTGCACTATTTGCACATTAACACTGTACATTTCATATTTTATATATTATTACTGTATATTTGTTTTTATTATATATGTTAAAAGTCTTGATAATATATGTTGTTTTTATTTGTTGTTTGTATACCTGGAGTGGTAACAAAAATAATTTCCCCCTGGGATTATTAAAGTATTTCTGATTCTGATACTGATGACAACACACAGTAGATCAACAAACTGAAGGCATTTAGACACAGATGCACACACAGATGCATAGAGTTAACATTTACACACACATCTAATTACTCGTAAAAGCCTTAAAAAAAACTGCATTGCAGCTGAAGCTACCTCCCACAAAACTACTGCAGTTTTCAATTAAAGATCCCAGTATCAGGCCTCAGGGAACCACAATGAACTTTCAAGGACTTTCAATCTGTGCAGCACATTAATTAAAACATCCATAAAATTTACATTTTCCCTTTAAGGAACATTGCACATATCTGACATCAGTGCAGTGCCTGATAAACCAAGGCAGCGTGATCACAGGCTAACATGCTTTGCTTTTCTTTAAAAATGGATCTCATCGGTGTCACGTAACAGGAAACAGCTGAGTCTTGTTATTCTCCAGGGTCGAGAGTTCTTAGAAATACAGTTTAATTGCTTATTAAATATACCAGCCTGGAGCTTTTAAAAGGTTTCCAGGTATGTTTCAGGTATCTGTGTGTACCTTTGGCCATGTACTCTGTGACAATATAAATGGGTTCTTCAGACACCACAGCATAAAGAGGCACCAGTTTGTCGTGCCTGAGCTTCTTCATGATCTGAGCCTCTTGGAGGAAGGCCTCAGGTGACATGGTGCCCGGCTTCAGCGTCTTTATGGCCACCTTAGTGGTGCCGTTCCACGTGCCTGCAGAGACAAAGATAGGGAGGGAGAGAAACACCCACAGGCCACAGGGGTAATCAGTGTTGTTAATGGGCTGGGAGCACGACAATATCATTAATTAGGTCTTGTAATTGCTTAGACATGTGCTGTCATGCATGCACTCCTCGCAGAAATATGTCTGGGATGAGCGGATACAAGCCCGCGGTTCAAAAGGCTACAAATAAGTTTGGCTTGAGCTGAGTGAGACGACCCCTG
Organism: Perca flavescens; assembly: GCF_004354835.1. Taxonomy (NCBI): domain Eukaryota; kingdom Metazoa; phylum Chordata; class Actinopteri; order Perciformes; family Percidae; genus Perca; species Perca flavescens. The sequence continues at coordinate 18,037,924 of NC_041352.1, forward strand.
GGGATAAAGAGAATACAACAAATAGCGGAAGCAACTGCAGGAAGTGGATAGTTCCCCAGTTTGGACAAAAATAGACACAATAAATATAGGCATTGGGGTGTTTGATTTTAATGATTTATGCGCATGTTTGCATTTCCTACATCATTCTGGGTCGATTTTGTGTTTCTCCAACTAGATTACGACTGAATACTAAACAAACAAAGCATTTTCCTGAACGTGTTCCAGCGTGCCTCGTCTGTCTTGCTCTTACCCATCCAGACCTCTCCAAAGCAGCCCTGGCCCAGTTTGAGCTCCAGTCGCAAGGATTCCCGGGGGATCTCCCAGGCATCTTTAGCAAGCCCCTGAGTCTGAGGCTTGACTGTGGGGCAAACTGTGGTCAGCCTGTGGCAAAGCCCGTCGGCATGCTCTGTGATAAAAGGACACGCAGAGATCAAAACACTACATTACACCCAGCAGTGTCACAGGCACACACAGGATACAGACTTTTAAAGGCTGTTTCATGCATTAATCCATTTGATTTGATGTGGATGAATTGCATGCTCTTATACTAACTGTGATGAAATATAAATGAGATGATTTTTTTTAACACCCCGAAACTCTCTCCAGAGTTGGACTGAAATGAAGTGGGATCACAGAGCTTTAACCTCGACTCTCCTCAGGCTGAAGACGAGGCTGAAAATCCTAACTGCTCTATCAATTGTTATTAAAATAAAAGACTATTCATCTCGGGGGCCTTTCGTAGCTGGCACAGAAAACTGCATGGTGGCACAAAGCAGCAGGTGTGACTGAGAGTAATTTCCACGTGAGATGAATAATAAATGAGAGGAGACAGAAAAATAGAGTAAGCGGGAAGCATTGCATACTACACAAAATACCTGTGTAGTGTTTGACAAGCTTCTGTAAAGTGTCAAACTGTGCCCGGGTAGTGATGTAGTATCCCCCACTGTCAAGCTTGCGGATCTTGTAGTGTTTCACATTGTCTCCTTTGGTTTCATCCCAGTCTCGTATGGACAGAGAATAAGCCCCTAGAGGAGACAAGGGAAATGTTCTTCATCCATCAAAACAAAAGTGTTAGTGTGCGGTGCCTATAAAAGATGAAACGCTGGTTCCATGAGTATTTTTTGTTTACTACTGTAAATTCCCAGTTCTCTTGTAATGATGTTTTCTCCTCAACATAGAAACACAGAAACTCCTTTGTTTGTAAGAAAGTGATTTTTCTCCATCAGTTTGGTATGGCTTATGGCTTTAAATACTCAGAACACACAAATCTGAATCAACTTTACAGGTGCTGGATCAAGAAACAAACTGAAATCAGAGGTCAGACAAATCTAATTTCTTTGTCAGGCACTGACAATTGATGATGATAGAGTTAGATTGAAACATTGCTCAATTAAATCAAATATATTGGGAGCTAAAAGTACAGGTTTTAAAAGTCCCATGACATGGTGCTCTTTGGATGCTTTTATATAGGCCTTATTGGTGGTCCCCTAATACTGTATCTGAAGTCTCTTTCCCAAAATTCAGCCTTGGTGCAGAATTACAGCCACTAGAGCCAGTCCCACAATGAGCTTTCCTTAGGATGTGCGATTTCTGTGTCTGTAGCTATTGAGGAGGAGAGAGAGGCCACTTTGCTCGTTTGAAGGCCACTTTGCTCGTTTGAAAGACATGATGTCTCTCTCTCATGGGTGGGCCAAATTCTCTGGGCAGGGAAAGCAGAGAAAGGGGAGGTAACCTTGCTCCTTATGACCTCATAAGGAGAAGATTCCAGATCGGCCCATCTGAGCTTTCATTTTCTCAAAGGCAGAGCAGGATACCCAGGGCTCAGTTTACACCTAGCGTCATTTCTAGCCACTGGGGGACCATAGACAGGCTGCGGGAACGCATATTAATGTTAAAAAACCTCATAAAGTGAAATTTTCATGCCATGGGACCTTTAAGTACTTTTAATTCTTTGTTTATTTGTTTGTTTGTCACATTAGAAAATATGCATCACACCTGCAAAACATCAACATATTAGCATGCTGACAATAGCATTTTGTACAGCTTCACAGAGCTGCTAGTATGGCTGTAGACTCTTGATATACACTATCATGTTTTTGTTTTTTTATCTCCCTCTTTCCACTTTTCTTCAACCTGGAATGCTTCCATCTTGAAAAGTGCCAAATGAATACAGTCTGCTTGCTTATCTGTCTTGTGCTCTAAATACTAAGACACCCGTGATCATCAGCTGACGTTGCTGTGTAGAAAAAGCCAGTCAAGAGGGCCTTTGTTTTTGCCTTTTGGAGAGAGAAAAAACACAGCACCATAGTTGCAAAATTCATTACTGACCCAGAATCTGAAAGTGAACAGATTTAAAGTGGTGAATGTATTACCAGGTTCCTATCAAGCATAATCTGTAGCAACACCGTTTTTGAGTTCTGTGATTGGATGCTTCATAACAAAATGCACATTGGGAGTTTTAAACTTTGGACATTTTCTGATGCAGTTGCTCCATCTTATAGTAGGCTAGCATCATTTAGCTACTACTACACTTCATAAAGAAGCAATCCTCACCTTTAGTAGTTTCACTTTCTCGCACCAGGAAAGTTCCTCGATGGTTTCCTGGATTCAGCAGCAACCTTTCAGCATCTTTACGTCCCATCTTACCAAAATACCACCTGTCAAGAGAAATCATTTACATAAGAAAAGCTGCCAAACTCATAATTTAAGGGGTGACTGAGAAAGCTGAGTGTGACTGTTGAAAATCATATGATGAAGCTTCATCCGGGTTGTGAAGCTGTTAGTATTGGGATTGTGCTGCAAGCCACATGAGATGGGATCATGCTAGTGTTATTATTCTCCTGGAGCAGTCGCCGTAGATGGAGTAATGAGGTTATAACAAGGGCTTACTCTTCAGCCTGGATGGAGTCAGCAGGGGCCACATAATTGCTCGGGATGTAGCCATTCCTCCCCGTGTTGATGGAGCGAGCCTCCCACCAGTCTCCCTCTCTGCAGTAGGACAATGAAACAGGAGAGATGATTATAATTTTTCTGAGAGACGTTCATTTAACAGTCAACCAAAGCCTTGTATATCCTGCTATGACTGATACTGATGAAAACTGGTCAATAATGGTTCATGGTTAATAATTTTAGCCTCAGCCTTGTATAAGCTCACTTTAGCCGAAATAGCGGCTTATGGAAATATTTAAAAATTGACATAGCTTTTTAAGTAATTTGTTCTGCAGTCATTTCAACTTCCTGATTGTCTGATTGTCTTTAAAATGCGAGGTACGACTGAAAACCCTTGTCACAATGGGGAATGAATGAGACTAATCTCCTTTACATTAAAATGCTATAACCTCAGGCGACATTTCTGCCACAGCAAGAATCGATTAAAAGAACCACAGCACTGAGCAGAAAGCCAGGAAACAAGTGGTAATCAAACTCATTCATGAATACACTTACACAAAGAACAGGTGCAGTATACGGAATACTGCTCGAGAGGCATTTCATAGTTACTGAAAACACATCTAAATTAAAGCCCCCATACATTGAGAGGGAAACTGGGAAGATGCTTACGTATTGTTAATGATCTGGAATCGGTCTCCTTTTTTAAATGAAAGATCGTCAGATGTTCTGGCTTCATAGTCATACAAAGCCACAAAGAACGTAACACCACCTAAAAACACAAAAAACAGACCCACATGTAATGAATAGGGAGTACTGTGAACACATAACAGGACATTATGATGCTGTAGAGGGAACAGCAGGTTTGTTTGTCGTGTGTGTGTGTTTCAAATTAAGGTAGGCCAATAGATATGTCTTACCAAGGTCTGAGAGCTCATACTGTATTGATTTTCTTTGGCTTAAAATTCTATAGAAAGAGTGCTTCCCCTGCTTGGAAATATGACTAGACTGAACACACTCAGACACAAGCTAAAGGACAGTCAATACATTAAACCGGTTTTTAATAGGATTGTCTCTCTAACAGTCATAATCTACCCAATTAGCCATTCTTAAGTATTAAAAATATTATTGGCACAACATGTTTTACGAGACATAGTTCAGTAAATTATGGTATGACACAAGTCGTCTTTCCGTCCCATGCCAGCATCCTGTAAAACACTACTGTACCGCCACACCCCCAGCCAGATGGCATTCATATACCCACCACCGACAACAATGCTCTGTCAACAGTAATTCCATTATCTCCTGCAGAAAGCAAATACCATGGCACTGCCACCTTCCCCCGCCCCCCCCCCCCCAGCCCCTCTGAGGGCAGATAACCCAACATGGAAGAGGATTACAACCTAAATCCCACCTAAACAGGAGGGTTCAATCTCATCTCTTTGCTCTCAGGATCGCTGTAAGCTGCTCGGACACATAAGGGTGATCACACATGCTAACAAGACCGGTGTTAAATCTAACAAGGAAAAGCTAGTTAAAATAACAATGGCTGGGGCATTAGCTGGGAAACCGACATGTCAGATCAGCATACTGACCACGTTAAGCTCTGTGGTAAGTATGTTTGCAAGCTTTAGCCCATTTACTGTAATACAAATCATGCATACTTCACATTACTGCTGACCATTCTCCTCAGCATACTGCGTTTATATTTGTATCACAGTTATTATTATGTCTCTGTTTACTTTTGACATGGTTGTCCTCTTCATAGTGTAACCATGCATTTGTACGTACAAATTAGTTACTGTTAACATTTAGATAAAAAAAGAGTTTAGTTTAGCATGCTAACATGCCAACATTTTCTAATTAGCACTAAACATAAAGTAAGTTATATAATTTTTGCAGCTGTTTGTAACCAAGTTTGGACTAAGTCATGGTGGTGTCATCCGTCGCATCTTTTCCTACATAGATGAAAAGGTAAGGGATCACCAAAATTATTAAAATTAATTCTGAGGAGGACACGGAAGTTGTCAAGACATTTCACTCAAAACCAAAAATGTCAACCTCATGGTGGCGCTAGAGGAAAGGTCAGGGAATCATTAAAGTCATTAGGATGCATCGCCTGGGCACCGTGGATATTAGTAGCAATCCATCCAACATTTGTCGAGATATCGAGAAAGGATCACCAAAGTCAATCAGTTCATTTTGTGCCATCACTAGAGTCACGCTGCTAGCATGACTGAAAATGATGAAAAACATGATGGATTACACATCTACAGTAAGTCAAGTCTCTACAACTTGAATTAAATACCATATTAAAAAAAGATGGTATTAAAGATTGAATACCATACGGTATTATAATACTACAACAGAAAGCTGATTGAAGGATACAAAGATTACAAGTGGCTGCCCAGTCAGCAGTAAAGGAAATGGCCTACAACACAAAAAAAAACAGTGGTATGGTCCTTTATGATATAGAAGTATGATATTAAGAGGGCAATGCTCTCCATTAAGACCATTATCAGTATTATAATGACATCTTACAATCAAACACTACTCACTTGAGACAGCTCCAGAAAACGAGTTGGACACAGGACCGGAGAAGGAGGATGACGCCCCTCCAAAGGGAGTCATGGCAGACGAGCCGCCAAACGGCGTGAGGGTGTGGTTGAAGTTTGCAGCCCCAGAGCCTGAGGAGGAGGAGGGAGGTTGGTTCTGCTGCAGCTGGGTGGGATCCGGTCCGTAGTGACCTATGTGAGGTGTGGTTATGGTGGAGTTGGGGTCCGACACTGTTGAATTCTCTGGCCGATACTTCATCGTAGGGCCTTTGTCCTCTTTGCTCTTAATGCAGCCCATTGTATCGCCCTGCCTGGACAGACACGACACAAAACCGTCAATTTAATGCCAGCAGATTGAAGAGTACGGCATCCAATTCATCACTGATAATATATAAATAAAGTGAAGGGCCAAGAGATGTGCAGGATTAATGATTGCAACACAAGGCCTGTAGGCGCAGGAAAATGAGTTATGAAACGAAAATCTAATGACCTGATATTTTCATGTGAATCATTTTGTTGTTGCGACCCACTAAGACTATAAGCCATGTGGTAACTGGGACATACTGTATGGGTAAATGGTACTGTAAATCCGCTTTGAACCGTGCCGATTCAATTGTGCATGCTTGTTTTGAGGTACAGTATGACAACTGCAAAACGGAGGGATAAAAAGGTGATTATCATTTTATATTGTTGTGACCCATTACAGGTCCTTGTTGTTCCACCACTTAATGTTAACTTAAATAATGACAGAACCATTCTGCCTTGAAATGAAGAAAAATAAGAACCATTTGCAGTATCAGTTCAGGTCAAAAAGGTCAAAGGTCAAAGGTACTTTATTTGTCACATACACGTACATGTAGCGAAATTCATTCTCTGCATTTAACTCATCCCTCAAGGGAGCAGTGGGCAGCCAATGACAGCGCCCGGGGACCAACTCCAGATCTGAGCCAGTGCCTTGATCAAGGGTACTGACTGGAGAACCTAGTACATGTCCTGTTGTGATTCAAAGAGCCCTCTCTGGGGCCCTCAGCCCACGTAGGAATTACTAAACCTGCCAAGGAGCCCAAGGGTTTAGGGGTCCTTGGGCCAGAACAGTACGAAGCTGTTATTTGTTGGTGGAAAGTAAATCAAATGAGATGCAAAATGACCACAAGGGGACTAAAAACAACAAAGAGATGCAAAAGGGACACAAAGAGACCCAATAAAAACTACAAAGAGACTAACAAAGACTACAAACATCATCTAAGTTGAGTTTGTGTCTCTGAGTCTGAGACTTCTTGGTCACCCGCAAAATATTACAGAAACAGTCCATGCCTCAGTCAGACCATGCTACAAGATTTAAAACATCGGTGTATCTCCATTTGCGTGGTTTTCATTCCTTGTCCTAACGTAATTTGGCCTGAGCTACACTGAGGCATTCTTTTGTGACGTGAAGGCCTGGAAAATGTGGAGACAATCAGACACGCTCATAAAGAAGTCTAAACTCGGGGAGATCAGAATGTTTTCATTCTCCAAGAACAACAGCTGCTCGAGGAGTTGGACTCGGATAATTGGCGCCGACACATTACAAGACAGTAAAACAATAGAGGATTGAAGTGAAGCTTTCTTCGGTGATGTGGAGCATGAAAGCAGACTAAACAAACATGGTGCTACTGAACAGCCTTGTGGCACAGTTGGTGACATAAGTAACAAGATTACAGGGTCAAAATCATGCATCGGTGAAACAGAAGAGGATCTGCTGGTGCAGTGGAACACCTTTCACTGATTTTGTAACATTGGCCTTGATTTTGGGAGTTGGGAGGGATTTTTCCTCATCAGAGAAGGTGGGGCGCATTCAAGAGTTCATTGAGTTCTCCAGCTGAACTGCCAAGGAAATCAACAAAATGGGGACAAACCACAGAAATCTTCCAAAGATTCAGAACACTTTGCTCAAATAAAACCATACAACTGTTTAAATTGCAGGTTACAGCTCGTGCTGAGCACTGGCCGTCCTCTATAAAACCATGTTATGAGTGGTCAGTCACTGAAGACGTGTCAAAATGAAACAGATTTCTTCTTTAAAAATGTCTTCAAAAGGACCAATAAATCTAATCTCAGATGTTAGATCTAGAGCCAATAAGTTGAGAATGTTGGCATGGAAAAAAGACTTGAGTTTTTGAGCCAAGCTTTCCTTTAACCTCGAGACCAAACCAGTGTCATGGAAAGCAGAGGGCTTCACGCAGTGGCTCATTCAACTATGGTGGGCTTGTGTTTCATCATCAGACAGATGAGAGTCTGGCTCGTTGGGTCAGTAGTGAACTTACCACGCAATAAAACACCGGACAGTGTCCCGGGAATATTCACACTTTAAAGTTTGCACATCCAAAAATAAGACTGTTTCATAAAAGCAAAACCCCTCTTCCAAAATTATCATTAATGTATCATTAATGAGCTGAACATAGATGTCAAAATAAAACACACATTAGAAGCTTGCTTAATAATTATGCATAATACTTTAAGTAATTTACAGTGTAAAAATTACAAAGATTTGCTGGTTTTAGCTTTAAAAAAGAGCATTTAGCATAGTGATGTTAGCGCTTAGCTCAAATCCCCACTCTGCCTAAATACAGCCTCAAGGGTCCACAAGCTGTAGTCTTTTATCATTAAAAACAGAACACTTTGAGTTCTTTAGCTTTTGGTCCACGTCATTTATTTTAAGCAATTTTATAGAAACAAATAGCAAAACGATCAATAAATTATTGTTAGCAGTAACCCTAATATGGACTTCCACAGTAAGTACTAACTAAGAAACATTTTTCTTTAGATTTGGCGTTTTAAGCAGTGTTACAAATACAGAAATTCCCACCGGAGAGAAGAGCGGTCAGCAGACAGTCCGTGTAGTATACATACACACATGTTCCCTAGTTATATGATATATGGTCCACCATCTTTAAGAGCTGAACTAAAATTGCACTACACACAGAACAAGATGAATTCTTCTGGAGAAATGTCTTATAAAAATGGTAAATCGTTGCCTTTTGTGCACATAAAAACACAATATCCAAACAAGATGATTCCCACCGAATCCAGGGTGAAAAGCAACAGAATAACTCATTTAAAATTCCTATTAGTGGCTGTGTGGGCATAAAAAAAGATTCAGATCTAGTCTAGGAAAGAAACAGAGAGGGGGAACAGCAGGTTGAATGAGGTCAGGGGGCAACCAGGCAGACAGTGCCAGCTCTACCAGCTTGAACTACTAGGAGGATTATGAGGATGGGGATTTTACCCTAAGAGGATAATAACAGAAAACAAAAAGGAGTGACCACCAAGGCCTGGAGCTGAAACAGTGCCAACCCCAGACTCCACCTGCACATGTTCATTTTGGCCTGTGTTGACCTTCAATATTTTCAACAGTGAGATGTGTTTCAGAGCTGAGAGGGATCTCTGTTGGAGGGCTCTTATGGACTCTTGGCTGTGATGATATAATGCAAACCGGCTTCGCCCCCAAATCAGCTCAGCTAGCCCTCTAATCAGTGCCATGTTGGACAAACCAGCCAGCCATCACATAATGACACCATGGGCTTTGTCCACACTTTAGAATGCAACACCAAAGTCAGAATGCAGCAACTTTGGATGAGGTAAATAATGTGGGTGGCATTTAAGTCCACAACGAGCAAAAAGTCATAATGGAAAATGTCTGAGAAAGATCACAGGAAAGATCACACCTCATTTTGTAAGTAATATAAGTCTAAAACTTTGCAGACACACTGGATCTCAAATGTCACACCGCACTGACTTTTACATCCAAGTCTATTCACTAAAACACAAGCTCATTCCTGAACAGCAGAGCCATGAAATCACAGGGAAAATCTGGCTGACTGCTAATTATAGTAACTTATTCTTATTGCTGACAACATCCCACTGCCCCCAGGATGATAACATGACCTACAACAGTACATCACATGCAAACACGAGAGAGCCACACAGAAAACAATGAGAGAGGAAGGTGAAGAGTTTACATGTAATCAAATACAAACATGTACATGCAAAGGCTCCAACCTCTATCTGGTTGGAAAGGCGTGGTGCGATTATAGTCCGTTCTAACAGATACGGAGAAAATAAGGACAAAGTCAGCTTGACTTTTCACTCAGCTTCATCAAAGCACCGAGATTTTGTGCAAACTGTTAAAAAATAATCTGCTAAAGGCAGAAATGTCTTGTCAGGTCTTCAGCCAACTTGACTGTAATATCAAAGTGTATTCTTCTATGCAATGCCAGCAGACGAAATGACGAATGAAAAATAAATTATAAATAATAATTAAAAAACCTTGAATAACTTGTCCTTCCGGTGTTTATCTACATATAAATACAAATAAATACTCCTTGTCTTGACTACAGCCCTGCTTAATACACTTTAATATCTGTTTATTTATTATTATTAAGTAACATCGTTATCGCGATATTCCACAACGTTATCGTATTTCGCATCTTTTCAACATCGTGTCGGACAGCTGTTAGCGGCTGCAGACGGGAGGGTCTCTGGAGCTTTACTGGGCTTCAGATCTGCAACAGATGCTAGTGGCCACCATCTACCACATTCCTCTGATGCCAAAGGGTTCCAACTAGAGAAATGTTGTGATGTTACTAGGGATGCACCAAATCCAGATTTTTGGGATTCGGCCGAATACCGAATCCACTGGTTAAGATCCTGCCGAACCCAAAGCCGAACCGAATCCTACTCCCATCCTCAGTCCATTAACACAGTAAACACAGTAATGAAGTAAACAACGTCCACAGCAGTGCATTTTTATTATAATTTTATTTTAACTGTAAAAAAAAAAAAAAAAGAATAGGCAACATTATGCCAGTAAGACAAGTGGGAAAAACTATTTTGACAAGGCCAATGTTTACCCTATCTCAACATCAAATCTAATATCCAAAATATTACCCTTTTAATATTTGGTTCGGTTCGGTGGAAAAAAATGTTTAAGGTTCTGCCGAAACCGAACCCCGTCAAAAAGCCCAATATTCGGCGGAATCTGAACCCGAACCCTGGATTCAGTGCATCCCTAGATGTTACGGATGTAAAGCTTCAAAAGAGCGTCTACAGAAACATAAACAAGTGATTCAAAATTAGATCTACACCGTACTGGCTGCAGAGTTCTTTTGCAAGCCCGCTCAAAGTAAACCTCTTCTGAGGCTTACAACAGTTTGAAAAGAAACTACCTTGGAAATGTATAGAAAGACTTGAGTGTGCTCGTCTGTTTTACTTTGAAATATAGCAGCTTGATTGCTCAGCTGTCTTTAAACCAATAATTCAGTCGTGAGTAAAAAGCTGTCTTTGAAATGGAAGTTAATATTATTACTAAATGTACTTAACTCAACAAATCAGTCCACAAGTCCTCATAGAAAGCTTTTATTGTGCTCATGTGAGTTAGTGTGCTGCCAGAGAACAGACATCACACATTTCTAGAATAAACAGGTCTTATGGGAATATCTGAATACTGGCACCTGAGTCTAGGGTATAAGTGTTAGCTATTTTGGGAATCTGAGTGTCTCTACAATCATCCATTTGTCAGCACAGAACAGGGCCGGTTGTTTGAACTGTCAACATCTAATAGAGTGACTGAACTGTTTTCTCTGGAGAAATATATCCAGACCCACTATCACATATTGACTACTGACAAGATGTTTGCACACAAAACATCATGTTTTTCAATCAAAGTTTCACATAGAAGTATGAGGCGAGCTTTCACACATTTTTGGGCTCTGCCTTTCTCAAATGCTGGAACATTTAGTCAGTAGCTATTGACTGCAACACTCTTTCCTAAAGCTAGAAAAACTGAAAAATCGGAATTTGGGTTGAATAATCAGCTGCTCCATACGGATTAAATAGCATAGTAACTTTGCACCGATCTCATTCACCGGATTGGGATCAGCTTGATACTGACCTTATTAAGTGGCTTAGGGATCTGCAATTACGTAAGCGTTTTTTTTTTGTCAATGTCATTTTAAAAGGTCAGTGTTTCCACTATCAGCAGGCCAGCCATTAGGAATTACAGACAGGAGGACAACATTTTCCAAATTGGGCCCCTCATCCACTCCACCACCATCACCCTCAGCACTAATACCAACACGGGTAATTTCAAATAAGCTTTTGGCCATTAGCCTTTAGAGGCCAGAGATGGAGTCTCTAACAGTATGCAGAAATATTCACAGACACCATTTTTGAAAAACGGCAATGCTGCTTTTTCCCCTCGCCAAAATTTAGTCTGAGTATAGAGCGTTATTCAGCTCATTCCGGACAAGATGGCATGCATGGTTGGAACCAATGGATGCATTAGGTTGTCTTGTTTTATAGGATACTAGTATCTTCACTCTAGCTTTAAACCCCTGCTACAGCGAGTCTGAGTAGCTCCTCATCTTTGCCACGATCACAATTCTTTTTTTTTGGCCATTGCCTCTCTGGTTTTTTCATTTTCTTGTTCTCTCTGTACCCTTGCTTTTCTTCTTGGAGCTCCTGAGTTTTGACTTAGCTAGTCAGGCTGCAGTTCGCTTTACATCTTTACATTTATTACTTGTGTTTGTTTCAACCGCACCGCTTTCACAATAACTGTGGAGGGGTGGGGTATCAGATAGTCTCGCTTTGCCAGACCTTCCTCCACAGCGCTGCAAATGAGGGTCTGGCTTGTCCACACAGCATTCCGGAATGGGAGAAAAATGTGCTCTGGTTCATTGGCATTTCTTTAAACCAATCACAATTGTCTTGGGCGGCGCTAAGCTCCCGCAGGACCCCCGGTGGCGTTGCAAAATAGCCTCGGGAAGGAACTTGTATTGGTGGAACATGTGTACGTTCAAAGGTTGTTTTAGTCATGCAACAGAGAACTCAGAATGGACAGATAGTCTAGCTAGATGTCTGGATTTACCCTGCAGAGTTCTGAGGAGCAGTTAACCATAGTCCTCACAAAGAAAGTGGAAGGTAACGGACGTCCGGCCGTAAGGAGTGACATCCGGCGGAATTTCCAGAGGCAACAGACCAATCCCAGAAGTGGAACGTTGTGGCTATAGACTAGGTATCAGATGACAAGTTGAAATGTGTTTATTGATAACAATAAATGTATTTATCATGTAAATACATATAACTTGTATTGCCAGTGATATAAGTCAGTACGCAAATTGTTGTATTTGATCCCATGTAAGGGTCAACCATGGACCTTTGCATGGGCCCCCCTGGGCCTTGAGCCAGGGACATATCTGTACTCTTTGACCCCCTCTGATGGCAGGGAACCATCTCTGGCTATATCAATAGGTTTCACACAGCGAGGTACACTGATTTTAAATGTGTTATTAAAACAATGCTGGTACCAGATCGATACTCAGTATTGGCGGATATCCTGAGTTGAGTTTCAACAATCTGTACCGCGAGAAAAAAAGTTGGATCCCTGTTTGTTGAGTCATAACATCCTGAGTTGAGCTGTCACATTTTAATAAAAGATATGACTTTGCACTGGTACTGGTGATCGATATGCACAGGAATTCAAATCTTTCTTTTCAGATATGAGACTATAAAGTATATGAACAGGAATTTCAACACTTCCTGAGCAAAAACTCATGCAGAAGTCATTTGGTTAAACAAAGTCGATGTCCATTCATTGTCAATGGTGCCACTTATTAATCACCTTTATCTTAGAAATCACGGCATTCCCCTTTACCTTCCTTCACTCCATGTTCACCAAAAAAGGATTCTTACTAGCAACAATTCAGCCACTGTTGCGCAAAGCAGTTCAGGATGAGCTGTATCTTTTACATGACATGTTCTCGAGTCACCTCAAGCGTGACAGTCATTTCAATTTGAGTGGCACACACTGTGCAGGTAATGAGGGAAATTTCCCAGTCCCTGTCCTCAAAGTGGACGTGAAAAAGTAGAAGAAGAATAAAAGCAACAGTACAGACTTGGGAAGACACAACTGTTGTGACTCAGCTGTTTGATCAGGAAGTTTGAATTCAGACTGACAGCAACACCAAAAAGGGCCTGAACCTTCTCATCCTCCTCATCCTCCTCCTTAACCTGCTACTGATTTAACAATAATCTGACTCAGCATGATTCAAAGATTGGGTTAAATATTTGAAATGATGAGGTGGCACGTTTGCCTCTTGTGTCCGGAAGCCAACATGACTTTAAAATAATACAATAAGTGGGAAACATCTTCATGACAGTGGTCAGAACAGATCTGAGAACATTTTTGTACACAAGTTAATAAAACAAACAGATAACATCAATTAAACCCATTTTCTAAATAGGAGTTTTAACTTTCAACAATTTGCTTTACTACCATATAACTACACATATAAACATACATACATTAAACTACTTAACACATTGAAATGTTATTATAGTGTCAAATATCTGTGGCATACTGACCTTGTCCTACTTTAAAGTATGTACTGTATCTGCTATCATATATGGTTGCAGTAATATTCCTTTGGGACTTTAAGCACATGCTGTATCGTCACTGATACGTTTTGCCTATTTAAAAAATGATTTCATGATTAATTTATAGCTCTTGGTTTGCAGGGTGAATTACAGCACATGCTACAACCTACAGACAGGTATATATGTGTATTATCACAAGACAGTTTCATTCCTTTGTTGACAGGCGAGCAGCCTGCGTCTCGGCCCATCCTTATCTAATGCTGCTGACAAAGACCACTTTAATTTGGGATTTTACCTTCAAAAATCCGCGTTCTTCTTCTTGCGTTTTCTCCTTGTTTCCCCCTTCCCCTACTGAATCAGATCCGGGACACAAAACAAAATCCGAGTTATTCCAACCGGGACCGAACCGCCTTCATCCATCCAGCAGAGAGACTGTGGTCGGATTTAATGTTGAAGTTAAATCAAAGCAGCGTTACAGTCTGTGAGGATGGAGGAGACAGTCATTGTCCCCAGAGCGGATTAATCCAGCTGCAGCGTTAAAAAAAAAAGTGAGATCCTAAAGTGTCCCAGCTCTTTGTAGCCTCTACTTCCTACTACTAAACTTGCATCAACCCCCACACAACAACATGGCCGACCCTGCCTGCGGTACTGGAGCAGCTACACACAGCTGGAGATATCCGTCCCGGTTCAGCTGATCCGAGAACAGCGGGGGGACACGAGATGACCACACGAAGGAGAACCGGCAGAATTAATACATTATAAAGAGATAAAGATATAAAGATAATGTGAGAGACGAGAGAAGAGAGGACCGGCGGAATGCAGTACGGTTTCATGGAGAAAAAGGGAGGACTCAAAGCGTCCTCAATTCGTACCATTTTCAGTCACAAGTACAGATCTCTAACGCCCCCTGCTGGCTGTGCTGCTGATACTGCAGCTGCACATCTGCAGCTCAGGGAAACAGAATGAGGATCAGCTTTATTCGCCAAGTATGTGAACACATACAGAGAATTTGACTCTGGTTTTAAATTGCTCTCAGTGTTACAAGCAGAACAATGTACAGCAAAATAGAAAAAGATATACAGCTGTATATATACACTACTGGTAAAAAGTTTTAGAACATCCCAAGTGTTTTAGTTTTTTATTGAAATTTTAGCAGTTCAAGTCCAATGAATAGCTTGAAATGGTACAAAGGTAAGTGGTGAACTGACTGAGGTTAAAAAAAAAAGTAAGTTTACCCAAAACTGAAAAATAATGTACATTTCAGAATTTTACAAAAATACCTTTTTCAGGGAACAAGAAATGGGTAAACAATGTAAAGCTGTTCTGCAGCAATGGAGGTTGATCAAGCTTTGAAAGTTGGTGCTACCAATTCCCACAGGTGTTCCAACTTGTCTGGATTACTTACAACCCCCTCTGTTTGTATAAGAGTATTGTTGGAACACACTGGTACCGTACCCTTGTGAGCATTATTTGAACAGTATTGTACTGCAGAAAGTAGTGTGTTGCTATAAAAATGGCGGGAAAAAGGCAATTAACAATGGAAGAGAGACTAAATACAGAGAAATTGCGAAGAAAGTCAAGGTGTCAGTGAGTACAGTATTCTTCACCATCAAAAGGCACTTAGAAACTGGGGGAAACTCTGACAGGAAGAGGTCTGGCAGACCCAAAGCCAAAACAAAATCAGAAGACAAGTTTCTGAGAGTCAACAGCTTGCGTGATAGGCGGCTCACAGGACAACAGCTTCAAGCGCAGCTTAATAGTGGTCGTAATAAGCAAGTCTCAGTTTCAACTGTAAAGAGAAAACTTTGAGCTTCAGGTTTGATAGGTCGAGTTGCAGCAAGAAAGCCATTGCTAAGACGTCAGAATAAGAAAAAGAGGCTTGCCTGGGCCAAGAAACATCGTCAGTGGACTACTGAAAACTGGAAGAAGGTGCTATGGACTGATGAATCAAAATTTGAAATCTTTGGTTCATCACGCAGGATTTTTGTATGCCGTCGAGTAGGCGAAAGGATGGTTCCTCAGTGTGTGACATCAACTGTCAAACATGTAGGAGGAAGCGTGATGGTCTGGGGCTGTTTTGCTGGATCCAGGGTTGGTGATTTGTACAGAGTGAAAGGCACCCTGAACCAAAATGGCTACCACAGCATTTTGCAGCGCCATGCAGTACCCTCTGGTATGCGCCTAGTTGGTCAGGGGTTCATCCTACAGCAAGATAATGACCCAAAACAAGTCCAAGCTATGCCAGAACTACCTTAGCAAAAAAGAACAAGATGGTAAGCTTAAAAACATGGAATGGCCAGCACAGTCACCAGACTTAAACCCCATTGAGCTGGTTTGGGATGAACTGGACAGAAAAGTGAAAGCAAAGCAAGCTACAAGTGCCACACATTTATGGGAACTTCTGCAACAGAGTTGGGAAGAACGTTCTGAAAAATATTTGATTTCCATTGTAGAAAGAATGCCACGAGTGTGTTCAGCTGTTATATCTGCCAAAGGGGGCTACTTTGATGAGTCAAAAATGTTGAATACATTTTGGTTTATAAATTGATTCCATGATTTCTTTTTTAACTTAAATTGTTAATTTGTTCTATTCTTTCATTTCAGAGTACAATAAGACATTGAACTGTATGAATTTCAATAAAAACCTGGAAAAATTGGGCTGTTCTAAAACTTTTGACCAGTACTGTATGTATGTATGTATATATATATATATACTTTATATATGTATATATATACTTTATATATAAAGTGTTGAGACATGTCTACAAGTGTTACATTGTAAACATATACAATAGTGCAAAGGAATAAGCAATAAACGGAATGATATGTACATATTGAAGCACAATGTGTATTTAAAACTGTAAATATATAATTTATAATTTGTAGGTAAGTGGATGTTTTAGTGTCACAGGATTATTAACACTATATGACTTGACATTTGACATTGATGGACGTGCAGAGGACAGACTGGATGATTGCAGAGTAGAATTGGAGCAGCACTTCATGAGACAGGTTCCTTCCTTCCTTCCTGAGCTGGCGCTGAAAGTTCATCCTCTTCTGGGCCATTTTGAGGTACTGTGGATCCCAGAAACCTGAAGGTTTAATGAGGCATTGATCAAAGTATTTTTTCTCCATTGTATACACGCACAAAATGGAACTACGCACACAATTCTGAAAACTTGGAACACATGTATGCACATGTATCAACCACAAAAAAGCTCTGACAAAATGAAATACATGATACATTACATTAACTTGTACATTTTATTTTGTTTATATCCACGTTTCCAATTTTCATCTTTTTGCATCACAAGCCACTCTCATGACACATGTCTCACTCGCATGTTGTAAAAGCTGAATGGTAAAATACTTGAATCATGAGACTGTAACCTCAATAAAACTCTTTAAACACAACATGTCAACACTGGTATCCGCTATAAAAAGCTAACAGTGCTAAAATTAGAATGAGTCATATGTTCTTTATTGGGGTGATAAAGCTCACAATACACACACGCGTGCGCACACACACACACACACACACACACACACACACATCTGGTATGATTACTCAGCTCTCTTTCCAAGTGAAAGAAATTAAACAGTGTGAATTGAAGGAAGCTGCTGCTGTTTGCAGACCCATCTGACCAAACAGTAGTGCATTTGCTTTTACAGTGACAATATTATTGATGAGTTACTGTAAGGAGCAATTTGTAAACTTACCGTATATTGATTTTATGTTAGATTTATCTGATTGTTTATCATTTTCATTAGATAATCCACATGTTATATCAACACTTGCTTTTATTATACAGTGTGGCTACAAAAGCAACAAACATTTAACTTACAACAGGAGATTAAAATGTTCAGGGCAGCAAGTTTATTACAGTGTTTTTTCACTGTGATTCTTACTTACTGTATATGGTGAGGTGAGTCAATCATTAGGAAATTACTGGATCAGAATTCTTATCTACTTTATGTTCTCAGCTCCGCACGTAAAATTGGAGTGTGGAGAAGTGATATCCTGGCAATACGAGCTCACATATTGATTGATTGATAAAAACATAATTAGATAATGATCAAAACCAGTTGAGTAATCAGCATTTTACTGTGATAACCAATTCAACAAAAAACAATCCTGATTCACGAATCCTGACAATTTTGCTCTCTTTACATGTCCATTTTGAATTGATACAGTTTCCTCCTGTCTGGAGGTCTGTGGCATTAAAAACCTTGATACACTGCAGTGAAATTTCTTTTCATAACCACTTGGGTGCAGTGCTCTCTCAGAGTAAAGAAAGTGCTCTACTTCAGTAGACATTTTCTGAGATTTTACCCCCTCTTCATCTTGAGAATTCAGCATTTCTTACACTTAGCAAACTGTTGCATGACGTCAGAGCCGGACGAGTATCGACCGGTCTGAATCACCCACTAAAGATTCAACACATGGTCATAATACCTGTGTGGACAAAGAATGGTGACTAACAGGGACAGTCATGAGTCCTTTTAGTCCTTGTACTTTATCTTGTGGCCTTCTGGATGGGCCCAACCCCTATGTTTGGGAAGCAGTGGACTAAACTACCTAACAGTAAATAAAAATAAAATTAGTCTTAATAACAATCTGACAACAGCTGTTCTCCTATAGAATGAGTCCTTTTACTTTTGATACATTTTACTGATGATAATGGAGTTTGAATACACACCTTTTACTTGTAATGTGTGTTTACATTGTTGTATTGATACTTTTACTGAAATAAAGGATCTGAGTACTTTTCCACCACTGGATTCAGGTTATTCATTGAATATTTGAATTGTGTGTTATACATCACTTACATTTACGAAAACGGAAAGTGGTTCAAGAGATGACTAGATGACTCAGGTGACAGGTTTCTGGTTGTATAACTGAACTTGACAGAGGTGGAGTATATGTAGAAAAATAGAATATACTCATGAATCAGTCAGCTACCTCAGAGAAATCTCTTTAGTGCTTTAGTTAAAGAAACGTTTTGTAGAAGAAAGACTGTCAGTCATGTTTCAGCACCGGGCAGCTCCGCAAGACAATAACGCATGTTAATTATATAAATAGGCTAATACGAAATATTTTTGTCACCGTCCAATAAAAATCATGCATTTCCAAATTTGGTGATTTTGAATTCTTCAGATAAACTGTGTTATCACATTAATGGTTCCTTTATGGGTCTTTCTTCTAACGCTAAATAAACCATTTAAAAACCCACTGGATTATCTGGAAAATGCCTGATCACAAAGCTGAAGTTTGTTTTAACTCAAAGTTGATGTTTTGGAGATACATGGTCTTCACAGGATAGTGACGTTTCTTTTATTACTGCAAATGAGGAATACAACAAGAAGCCTAAAACAAGAAAAGAAAAACATCAGAATGTAAAAGTGCATTAATACAAATGCTTTAATCAGATGACTCAGATTCAACCTCAACAGAGACAACATTATAAATATACTTAGAATGTAAGTCAGTCTGCCTCAGAGACACCTTTTTGGTGCATTCGTTATAAGAAAGACTGTCAGTCATATTTCAGCACTGGACAGCTCCACAAGACAATTGCTAATGTTAGATAGTTAAATATATAAGTATGTTAACACCACAAATTTGCATCAGTGTCCATTAAAAATAATGCATTATCAAATTCAGTGATTTTGAGTGTTTTAGATAAACTGTGTTAGATTAACAGTTCCTTTACTTACGACCTCTGAACAACACTTATGTAAGTGGTTGTGTAACTGAGTCTGGCCTCTGACTTAACAGAGGTGGAAAGGTGAAACATGTGAAATATGGTCAAAAATATACTTATAAATGAAGTCAGCTGCCTCAGAGACATCTCTTTAATGCCTGAAAGCTTAGAAGCTGTCAGACATATTTCAGTGCTGGACAGCTCCCCTGCACATTTCGGCACTGGACAGCTCCCTCCCAGCCAACCAGGCCTCTTGTGACGTCAAATGTTGACATTAATTCACTGTTTAATTAATGATAATGTTTGAATTCACAGGATCCATTTCTTTTTTTAAGACTTGGCTCGGGGTCTTTCATTGACGCGGAAGAAGGATGCACTCCAATGGGACGGGGGAGGGGGGGCTATGACGCAGCCGCCCACCTCCCCTCTCCAACTCCCCCACCTACGTGACAAGTGAAAAAGGCATGTCTCTCGGATATATGAATAAAAAACCAAGGGGAGTTAAGTTCATAGGACGCAGGAAAGTTCTCCGCAGACAAATGTTAGGCGCTCTCCATGACCGAGTGCACGTAGAAATCCCACAGAACTGAGCTGCGGGCGCACGGAGGGCTGCACACTCGGAACAAGCACAAGGAGACCGAAGAGGCGCTTCACTGAGGGTATAGAGGAAGAGAGGAAGGGAGAGAGAGTGACTGAGATCCAATCTCACTCTCCCAGTTGAGATCCTCAACGGATCGCGTCCCACAACTGGTAAGAGGAGGCACTTTTCTGGGGATTTTACGCAGCGTAAAAGTAGGCAAAAAAAAAGTCAGGCGTGGTTGATTTTGTGCTTTTACAAACTCACAGGTTTGGTGTGAAAGTAACAGGAAACAATACAATTCGCCAAAATGCATCAAAGAATTGTTCTCATGAGTAGATTGATTATAGGCTTGATTATACACTTGTTAACTCACTTTATGTTTTTTTCTTTTGCAGCAGGACAATGTCAAGTAAAGCGACTTTAGCCTTACTCATCTATGGAATCATAATGCATTACAGCGTCAACTGCTCACCTGTGGGGCTTAGCTTTCCCAGTGTTAGGTATGTACACTCCTACTGTCACTTTTCAGGTGTTGATTTATTTGTTCTTTTGGCTTGGCATTGTTGCATTCAGCAGCAGGATGCAGGCTGAAGACCATATCTGCTTCACAGTTAGTTATGTCTGTGGCTATAATAGTCTATTAGATTACTGGATTACATCATTTGACTACGGATCCATGGGGCTGCTCACACAGCAATAATTGCGGAGAAACATTCACCAGGGAACGGCGGTAATGTGATTTAGGTTGCTGGGGCAGTGAAGTACAGTGTCTCCATCTGTCCTGCAGCCATTAATCGATCAATTCATGTGATTAGATAATGAATGGGAAACGGTTTTTTGTAAGAACGTGGATTCTGATCTTGAACAATCAACAACAATTGAATATATGTTATATATCAATATAAACTGTTGTATTTCTGGTGGACAATTAAACAGAATAATTCTTCTGACATAAAATATCACTAAGCGAGTTCATAAAACATGTTTACTTATGTATATTTGAATGCATTCCTCAGCAGCCGCAGAGTTACTGAAGCAGATTATGAAACCGTGTCTAATCTTTTCAGACTTGACAGTGAGGTTTATGATGAAGATGGAAACTCCTTACCGTCCCTGGATTACGACAGAGACCAAATGGATGTGAGAAGCCCTCCGTCTGTCGCTGACGACGTCTACACTTTGTATTACCCTCCAGAGAAAAGGTGACTATTTATTAACATTTTACCCAAACTTATTTTTGTCTCAACGTTAGCGACATCTATGTTGAACGTCTCATTGCCGTAGTCCTATTTCTGTCCTCGTATGTTGTACGTTTTGTGTGAATAACGTATCGTCGAAATGTTGTTATTTATTATTTCGAGACACGCCTTCACCAGATTAGTCCTGTTTTAAGTGAATCCCCAGGGAAACTTAGTCGACTGAAATCATGCTTTCATTAAAACGATCAAAGTCTTCAAACTGCAAGAAAAGAGTTAACATTCTTTGTGAAATCTGGCTGCATACAGAAGCGCTGAAAACTTCTTTATCAGAGTCTAACATTTAGTTTTACTTAACTAAAATAAGAGAATTGGGCGGTTTCAGCAGAAGTGTTGATTAAATGCAAAATAGCCTACTCTGGGTAATTTAAGAAAGCACCTCAAAAAAGGCACGTGGAAATAATTTAAAAACAACTTGTATTTTTCGGAATTAATAGAGCACAAGGCCCAATATTATACTAATAATCGACTTGTTAAGATGTTCTTTTTTTTTTTTTTTTTAAGTGCAGCTACTTGAAATTATTGCCTCTCTTGCGCTGGGTGTGTGGTGATTTTACTGTGTGGCTATCTATCATCCCAGAACGGAAAGGCATGCAGACGGCATGTTTAATAAAGCCTACAGGGAAGCGCTGGGTCAGTTATCAGCAAGGAAATATCTGCAGTCTCTGATGGCAAAACGTGTAGGGTAAGAGCATCTTCTTGGTTGTCACCTCTTCTTTTATTATGTTTTCTGTCCTATGTGCGTTTTTGTTTCTTTGGTCTGCTCCTTTAAATGCTCATACTTCACGCTGTTACACGTACTGTACATGTCTGTGGTCCCATTATCTCCCAGCATGCATCTAACATCCTCTGAATCAGCCTGTATAATGCTATAAGAGCACAATTAGGAGCTTGATTGATTTGGTAAGTGTGGTTTTCTGAGCCTGCTGCTGCGTTGTTAAGGTGCAGAGAGAAGAATTAACCCGCACAGGTTTACATTTATTTCCATATGAATAATTTATAGGCTAGAGTCCCAGTGGATCCCAATGAAAGAGGGGGGGGGAGGGCGGCAATTACTCAAGCCTTATGAGCAGGCCTATCACATCTTATTACAGATCGAAATATATGGCAGATTGTATGATTGATGGGCTTAAAGTTAAACAAAGAGAGAATATGTCTCCTAAATCAAAGACCATTTTGCAAAGCTTCTTTATGCAAGCATTTTAACAATGCAAGTACAGGCTCCCTGCTTTGTCCTAAAGAAAAAAACAAAAAACTAAATGGTCTGAAAATCTGATTATTTTCCCTAAAATGCTCTAAGGACACAGCGTGTATCTCTGCAAGCTGCATTGTTGTGAACAAAATGGGAAATCTGATTATCTAATTATTTCCCCTCTAAGATGATGACACAAAGATAATTGAAGTGTCGCTTCACCTCAGCCCCACATGCTGTCCATACAGAGGGGATCATGTGAATATAAATGCATCAATGTGATGATAGTGAAACCTTTTGTCTCTCACACAGCGGGGGGAAAATGATGGACGACAGCTCAGAGCCTCTGTCCAAGCGACACTCAGACGGGATCTTCACAGACAGCTACAGCCGCTACCGAAAGCAAATGGCAGTCAAGAAATACCTGGCAGCAGTCCTTGGGAAAAGGTATAGACAGAGAATTAGAAACAAAGGACGCCGGCTGGCATATTTGTAGCATCTTCCTCCTCCCCTCCTGAAAACAAAAACAAAAAACTTAAGTGTGTGCAGCCCCACATGAAGTCATTTTGAGATCTGAACAATCAGTGGATCGCTTTTGTGTTCTTAAACATGTATTTATGTATGAAGTAAGCCATTAAAATGAATATTTTGATAATAATATTGTTTTTTATTTTGTACTTAAAACACTTGAGGACACACATGTCTACTTTGTGGACCAATTTTTGTTCATTCTAAAAAAAGAATAGCCTCTATTTATGTATTCATTGATTTATTTTTTTTAGACCTATTTATTGAGGGGAGACAATTGTTGACATGACGATATGCTCCAAACAGCCCTGTCTTTTAAACGTTTAGTGAAGAGATATGATTGTGAGGAAAATAAATAGTTTAAAAGACAATCAATGTACTGAATGCTGCTTTTTGTAAAGTGACATTAAGAGTTTAGTTGTCTTTATTCACAACAGCCTTGAAGACATAGGTTTTCACCATATCCTACAAGACATAGACTTTGATGCCCTCCCGGACGGGGATGAGTTTGAGGCATTTTTGGGAGACTGGCTGAAACAGTTCTCTCCCGAATTTCCGGTGAGTTTCAGGCTCTTTCCTGAGGCCGTTATCCTCGCAGCGGCGTCTCATGTCCCTCCCTTTTCTTCTCACCTTTAACACTCAAACACTCAACTCTTCTTCCACCTCATTTGTGCTCCTGTCTCTCTTAGAGTCTCACAGATGTTTACCTTTATTCCTCCTAATCCCACAGTGTGGAGAGACCTTTGCTTAGACCGATATGTTATACATATCATTGCTGATTGATTTGACAGATTTATCCTCTTTATGGATGCAAGGATGATAAGATAATTATTTAAGTAGATCTGGGTTAGACCAGATGAGAGCCCTGTTGGCTTTAAACAATGCCAGTTATCCATTTTCAACTCAAAAGGAGATTCTTGACCAAAAAAAAAACGCAACCAAATCTGAGATGAGGACCAGAGTACTTTTGAGGTTTTTCTTGTCCTTTTCTTCCGCAGTGTTTACACCTTTGATTCATGTAAATTGCCAATCTTGTGTTTCTATCAACTGGTTTCTGCTGAAGGGTTTCTCATGTATCTTTGCCCATTTAATAAGTATCACTAACATCTAAAGCATCAGGTAAATTATTAAAAAAAAGCATAAAAAAAGAAGAAATGAAACTTGTTACATGGTGATTTATCCATCTAATTTGTTCTTTGTGAGAGACACGAGGCATTTTAAACTTTTGTGTTTCAACCTTCTGGGTCTATTGTGCTTCCCTTTTCTGTCATGTGAACCAATGTAAAAAAAAAAAAAAAAAACTTCAATAGATTGCATGATTAAAGTAATTGCACTAGCCACCGCATCTGTGCAGACGACTCCAACTAGATGGTTTTGCTTGCTTTCTGACTACTGCAAACATACATACCTGTCATTTCTGGATGTTGTTTTGTGTTCTGTTCTTACATTTCAACACAAACTGTATGTTGAAACTGTGTCCTTCTCTGAAGAATTATCTGAATGTACTTTACTGCTGGCAAGAATCTCTAAGTCTAATGTCATGCTTTATCATTTAGGCTCTGTTACTAAACTAATTGATTTTGTAACCAAGTGTTAAAATGTATATGAAGAAAAAGCTGTGATTGGACATTTAAAGTGGTCTCTTTCTGTAGTATGGCACAAAATCTGCCCTAATTAACATCATTTGATTTAAAGAAGAGAAAGGATGAGATGCACATACACAATAAGTTAGAGAGACAGCAAGAGAAAGCAAATAGAGGAAAAAAGATGACAAATAACATGCTGATTTTGAAAAGTTGAGGGATCAAAGTTTGCAAAAATCTACAAGATAAAACAAAAAGTTGACTGTAAACAAATTATATCCCCCCGTCTGCACACTTCTTACCATATTTGTGAGAGAGAAATATATATTTTGCATAAGAAGCAAGTTGAGAACAAGTATAAAACAGCAGGGTAAGAAGTTCTTCGATCTGTGTTTACTGTATCAATCTTTCTTTAATTTTGCATTCTCCTCTAGGCTTTGTGACGCAGGAAGCAGTTTGCGGCTGTGGTGCCTTGCATCGACTTTAAAATCGCCATGAATCACAGATGGCTATTTAGTAGCCCTACAATGCTGCACATCATCAGCTTACATTTCACCCTTTTGTTGTTGTTTTTTGTGTTGCACAGACGTTTGATAGGATCTTTAGAAGCATCCAGCTTTAAGACGCCAAGCGTACTCGCTTGCAAATGCTTTCTTTTGCACTTTGTTTTTAGAGCATAGACGTAGCTTTTTGTGAAAATAGAGGGAAGGATCAGTTTTCCGCTCTCCATGAAACATTATATGTATGATAATGAAAGCGCCAATAGCCTTACTAAAATGAAATAATCTTCAAAGATATATATATATATATTTACTGTGTAGAAAATGAATATTAGATTACTACTTCAAATGGCGATCTGCAAGGGTCAAGTCAATAAATGTTTAAAAAAAAAGTGTTGTAAGATTTGTATGAATAAATTTTTGTAAACAACAAAAATTTCGTCTAATCTTTGAAGCCAATATCACCATAAGTCTTTCAGTTAAGACGTATTTGAGAGGATGAAAACGAGTAATAAAGACCAAACTCATTATGTTATTAAAATGGAGATGGACCCTCCCTCGACAGGTTTAACAGAATGTTACATATGAAAGGAGAGATGAAAGAAATTAGGAGAAAAATCAGCTCGTGGACATCACAGAGGTAAACAATTAGCAGTATTTAAAACATCGAAAAGACCACACACCATTAGACAAGACAAAGCAACATACTGCAACTTCCAATCAAACACACACACACACATTCAAACACTGGGGAAAAAAATATTAAATTCACGCTAAAATAACAAAAATAGGAAGTGTCAATCACTTTTCTCTTTGCATCAGTGCGGGAGTTGTATGTTGTAGCTGTGTGGACGGTCAATAATACAAGATGTTGCAATATAAATAAGAAACAAAGGCTAAGCCGGTTAGAAGGAGACTAAAAGATCCAAATCTCTGCCCCCATTTTCATGGTGACTCAGTGGCTTTTGGCAGACAAACGGTGACACCAGTTGGCTGGGTGTCTACCTCCCCTCGGGACAGCATGAGTAAAGAGACGTGGGAGGGATCACCCAGTCCGCTCCACACGCTGCCTTGCTGCACTTTACACCTCTCCAGGACTTCAGCAGTAGCCACCAAAGGCCTGCAGTACTGGTGGAACAGTTGGCAGGTCTCAACACTGGTACATTCACTTTGTTGCCAAAACCAACAATGTCAACATGTGAAGCAAAAGAGCTTAAACATCCACAGAAATGTTAGAATGTATCCACATGTATTACGAGAGAAATCTACCTCTTTATGTGAAGTCTTACATAAAATAATGTGGTGGTGCAGCTGCTGTTGCTATGAGAGAAGCCATCTTTCCCCAGCACACCCCACATCACAAAGTAGACTGAATGCAGTTTTATGCTGTGGCTTTCCTGGTTATATAAGTTTAAAGTTATATGAATACGTTTTCATATAGATGGTTCAAGATAGGCTCCTAATATGTGCAGGCTGCGGTGCAGCAGTGCTCTTATACCATTGTTTTAGAGAACAATTAGTCAATTAATTGACAGAAATCTAATCAGCAACTATTATGATAATAAACTAATCATCCATTTATTTTTGGGGGATTTTCAGCCTTTATTTTGATAGGACAGCTGAAGACATGAAAGGGGAGAGAGAGGGGGGAACGACATGCAGCAAAGGGCTGCAGGTCGGAGTCGAACCCCAACCTGCTGCATTGAGGAGTAAACCTCTACATATGGGCGCCTGCTGTACCAACTGAGCTATCCGGGCACCCATAATCATCTATTTGTAAGCAAAAACGCAAAAAAATATGAATGGTCATTGGAGTTATTGGTTATTGTGATATTAAACTAGATATCTTCAGATTTGGATTCAAATTTCTGGGATTTAAATTGGAATATGTTGATTTGTAAAGAGCATTTTCACTATTTATGTGAACGATTAATTGGTTCATAGAATAAATATTCAACAGATGAATCGATAGTAAAAAATAATTGCTAGTTGCAGTCCTACATTATTGTCATACAAAATTACTGCAACAGTAGGAGACAAAACGACATACGAAATACCCCCTTTTGGCTTGTATTTTTGCACTTTGCCAGTATACCAGTAGGCACGTCTTTTACTGGGTGTGTTTGCAAGCAGGGAGCGGCAGAATGGGACTTTAACCTTCAAAGGGTTTCCCTCTACGGTCCCTGTGGTGCAGGAGTACACCTAATGAGATGCAAATGATGCTATGACAAGGTTTAAAAAGCAAGCAGCCATTAACGCTTCAACAGTAAAGAAATTATACAAAATATGCAGCTATTCAGCCTGGCTATGCTTATGGGTATGCTCAATCACTAACATTTCATAGCTAGATACGTAAGCTAACATTTTGAGGTACCTTTAAAATCTTCGTCCTTATCCATATCTATTTATTTCACTACATACACAACAAATCATAAGATAAATGCCTGTTCCCTGTAAGAAAACTAGCAAACATGAACTTAGAGTTGGAGCAGGATTGACACAATGCTAAGTTAGCTAACTGTAAAGTCTGCTTATTATAATGCATTAGCCTCAGAACCCACATTGAAGCTCATATTGATTTTCCTCCAAAGGAAGAAGCAGGATGTCAAATATACACATTGCAATGGAATAATGCTATAATCGTTATAATATAATGATAAAATGTGATGTAACCTATCAGTCCAGTGTGTCTCCCTCCTGTTGAGAACCCAGGGGGCTTCCACACTGTGAGTGCAGCAGGTGGCATTTGGAATTCCACCACCCACCCTCTAGCCCTCCACCCTCTTCCTTATCTCCACTGTATACTTACAAATCACAGCGAATGACCTTAAATAGATGCCTGCATCTTATAATATCTGATAATACTGTAGGTCACCACGGAGCATTGAAGGCTAATCTCTGAAGACCTGCCCTAAAATCTCTTTAAAAGGCTTCAGTTGCAATCACATCGCTTGTGACTGTGAGTAGTCACAGAATCACACCACAGTATCAGACTGAGCCCCCACACAAAGCCTGTCGTGTCTTTCCCTGTTCCCCCGTGTGTGCAATAACCCCCCTCTCAGACATGATGGCAGGGCTTTGATTTTGTGGCCGTTGCCTCAACTCTCAGAGGAGTGCAGAGAGAAGATGATCAATGGTAGTGATCTGATTCCTCCGGCCCATGCCAGACCCTTTCTTAACCAGGCTAACCCAATCAGACAGTGTTGCCAGGCAACCAGTCCCAGGAGGATGCGTTGGGAGTGGGCGGGGCACTGGTGGCGTTCCTGGGCACCCAAAGATCACTGATATACTGATATATTTCACTCAAATGGCTTCAGTCTCTCAGCTATGTTGTCTTTTGCTGGCTGGGCTGATAAAGAGGAAAACAGAGGTGGAGTAATGTGTAGGGATTCATAAAAGTGCACAAACATAAAGAAAGACGCAAACACACACACACTGTAACCAATGCTTTCACAATTTAATCACAACGCACAGCAGTCAAGACGTGCAAAAATGTGCTAAAAGTAAAGGCAATGTGAATTGCACATTTGAGCAAGTAATTGAAAGTGGATTTTTTACATCTGAATTTATTTCACTTGAAGGATTTTGAGGCCCAAAGAGATCAAAGTATCCAAGGTTTTACAAGAAAAAAAGTACCAACACTACAGTAAGAGTCTACAGTCTTAAGTCAGCATGCTATCATGCTCACAATGACAATGCTAACATTTAGATTTTTAGCAGATTTGATATTTACAATGTTCACCATCTTAGTTCAGTATGCTATATACTATTGCGAATTAGCACTAAACACAAAGTGCAGCTAAGGCTAATGAAAATGTTGTGCAGGTGTTGGGCAAAGTGACATTTTGACCTGATGAAAAGTTTAGTGATCACTCAAGTCATTAGGATTCGTGATTTGGGAAACATGAATGGATGTATTACTTTTTGTGCCAATCCGTCTGGTAGAATGTAAGATATTTCACTGGATATGTAGTGAAAACTTTGACCTTCTGATGGTGCTAGATAAAAGTCATGGGATCACCAAAGTCAGCAGGATTCATCCTCAGGGGACCATGAATATGTGTACTAAATTTCATAGCAATCCATTCGATAGTTGTTGAGATATTTTAGTCTGTGGGTGGATAGACCGACATTGACATCCATAGAGCCATGCTGCTACGCTGCAAAAAAAGTTTGAAGCTAAATCTCTCATCTGAACTCCAAAAATAGAATTTTTTTACATTTTAACAATGTATGAGGAGAACAAATCAAACTCAAAATCCTTGTATTTCCTAAGCTGCCTTTAGATAAAAGATACGTTTCAAGCACTATTATCAAAAAGCAAATATATT
Organism: Perca flavescens; assembly: GCF_004354835.1. Taxonomy (NCBI): domain Eukaryota; kingdom Metazoa; phylum Chordata; class Actinopteri; order Perciformes; family Percidae; genus Perca; species Perca flavescens. Next base: position 18,067,452 of record NC_041352.1, read on the forward strand.
CAAATATACGTATGTGGTGCCATTTTTTTACATTGTGTCTATTTCATATCCAACTTTGCTGTTGGCAAACTGCAGCCTGATATACTCAGACTCTCTCTCTTACACGTTCAACTCCTACTCCAAAACCCAAACTCCGAGCTTCAACCCAGGATCCCCCCTGCTCCTCTGGGTGCCATGTGAGTGACAGCTTTCTGGAGGGGGAATCCACATGAAACCCTTTCATCAGTGCCGCCCCCTGGGTCCTTACTTGACTGACTGCAGCACGGTGCAAAAGTTCAGCCATTATGGAAAGCTATTGCTGTATTCATGGTGAAATGTGTTGTTTTTTTAATGTCAGACCTTTAGCAAAAGATACATTTGTTATGTGAGTGGACATAATCAGTCATCTTATACTTTGAACTTTTCACGAGGATAAACAGGGTCTGAGGTGTTTGGAGCAGTGCTGGGTTGGGACTTGTTTTTCAGGACCAATTACGGTGCTAATATTTTTGTGTTGAAGCTGTGAGACATCAGACTTTTCTCTATGTATGCTACTGTTACACTATATATTCAATCATATAACAAGGATATTGGACCTTTTCCGCAAAACCCTGGACAATTCATTTGATTAGATTGTGGTTATGGCAAATAAACTATAATTAAGATATGATTAAAATATCAGCATTATGGTGCTAATACTGTTGTATTGTAGCTTTGTATTGCCAACATGTTGTGTTTTGTGTTTTGTGTTTTGTGTTCTTTAATCACTTTAAATTCCACCATAATGTCATTCATATTGAGTTGGAAAAACCTTGACATTTTAGATATCAAACTGGGAGGCTGTAACTTTTGAATCACAAACTTACAAATTCTTCCTCTTACAAAAGTTAAACCCCGCAATAAAATGCAACCTTCCTCAATTCACTACACTCCTGACTCCTGATTTCTCTTTACTTGAGCTACTGTTAAATGCAACCACAAGTTGCGTTACTCACGTCAATGATGATGCCCGTAGCACACGTAAGGCACAACCTTGAGACAGAAGGAGTTGCAAGCATATAGCTGGGAAAGCAGTGGCATATCACATTGAAACATATCGTATGAATGTGGGTGTTTTGATCCATGTCATATGCAAGCAGCATGTTGAAGTTTTCAATAAGTGGCTGTAACTTGTTGCCACAATACAGAGGCTCGCTTTTTTAGTCATTCATTTACAGAAAATCAGTGAACAATTAAATAAAAAATCTTCTTCTGTAGGTTCAACATATTATATCTGGTTTGTATTTATAAGGGAGCAGTGGATGTGTGACATTTAATAAAGGCCAAGCAGCTGGCGATTTGCAATAGTCTCAGTTACAGAATGCATATACAGTATATATATATATATATATATATATATATATATATATATATATATATATATATATATATATATAGATATATATATATATATATATACATATATATATATATATATATATGTGTGTGTGTGTGTGTGTGTGTGTGTGTGTGTGTGTGTGTGTTTTGTGTCTCCACTCTGTGAGTGTTCAGGGAATAGAGAGAGCTGACAGCAGTTCACAGAATACCTTGTTAAGTGGTTAGAATTTCTGCTTTTCAACCCACCTTTCTAGCTGAGGCTGCTGAAGGCACGTTGCTTTTATTATCAACAATATCAATGAGAAGCCGTCTGAACAAAGACCCATCTAAATAATGAATTCACAATGTTTTATTTTCATATTCTTTTTAAACCTGTTCTTTTGCAGCACCCACCAATCTCTCATGTTTCTCCTCCAGCTTCCCTCTCTCTGTGGACACCGTACACTACTTCAGAGCCCAATTAGCATTATCCTGGCTCAGACGTCATGGCAGTCTGGGTTCAGAGGCCAAAGGTAGGGGAGCATGTACCTGGATTTGGACTGAACGCTGTACTCATTATTGGGCTGTCAGCTAACCCCTGATGTCATTTTCCTTACACCATTAGAGATACTGTAGGTCTCAAGGCTACACTGAGCACACACATACACCGGCCACAGCGCCATTAATATGCATCTACTGACGTCACGCTATCGATCCATCCATTAGCACACCATATTACCTCATGAAATCATCACTGAGAAAGGACAGTGGCTGTAACTTTGCAAGCATACGGCATGAAGAAGGTCACAGACACTTTGGGAGATCTGACAGATATGTACACAATTAAATCACACACCTCTCTGCACATTACAGAATGCTCTAGCCCACTGTTTTAGGAGGTCATAGAAAAAGAGAGAACAAGGCGATAAAATGTATTGTTGTGGTAGTTTTCATATCTAGACATTCATCATTCATCTGAGAACAATGAGACGAGACGGTGGTGATAAATCAGCTCAGCTGCTTGCTCTAAATCCTGCTAAAGATAGAGGTGGAGTTAATTCATCTCACTTGTGCTGACGTGGATATACCTGTCGTCTGTTGTTGCGGGAGGCACACCGCAAGCAGAGATAAATCATATGCTACTACCAGAATAGAGCATTCAGTCATCTCTTAAAAGAGAGCATCACACTTTTCCAGCCTTATTCTTTTGTTCCTTTGCAGCCCATTGAAACAAATAATTCTTTATTTCAGCCAAGGTACAGTATTGCATAAGAAAAGGAAATAAGACAAAAAGTGTAGTTTTTTTGTGGGAAACGCTTTGATTATGCACATATGCTAACTCTACTAAGGCTAACATTAATTTTCTAATGTTCATAATGTATATTAACCCAAAAAGGCAACTTAAATATCAACTTAAAATAGCAAACAATAAGAAAAATGACCAATTATTAGCCTCTGACACACTTTGTGTGTTTTAATCGACTTGTTTGCCTTAAATTGGCTATTCAGTGCAAAACTCAGAGACAAGCTACAGAGCTAAATTTGTTGGCTGATAGGACCAGAAAAAGTTTGTATTTTGACAAAATGAATCTAATCTTAAGGTCCACTTTTTTAGCTGTTTTAGGAGCTTTCAACAACATTTCAGCAGCAAACTTTTACACCAACAACAAGTCCTAAAACTGCTTTGAAAAACGGGGCAAAAAAACTGAGCAAACAACTGACACGGATAAAAGTTGTCAAAAAAACTAAAGGAAGACACTGAGACTTTAAAAAGAAAAAAAGTCTCAGTTTTTAAGATTTTGTTTGTTTTACGGTTAAGATGCTTTAACTTCTTTAAATGGGCCAGATGACATATAAAGGTAAATTAAGGTAGAGAACTTGAGTGACACCTGATGAAGTGATATGACAGTTCATCATTTCATTTTTTAAAGTTGCAAAAGGTAGCCAGGTTGAGAATGCTAAGCCCAACATCCCACAATGTTAATGTTAGCCAGATACTAGTCTCACATTGCCAGACATTACTCCACAGCGCAGCAGAGTTGCTAGATGCTGCTATGTTGACTGTCATAAAAGCCCGTGCTCTCACGGAGCTCTGTACCCAGCTGACTGTCACCTTTTATCGGCTAAACGTAGCTACAACAACTGCCGAAAGGTCGGGTAGAATCAATCTGTTAATCCAGTTTGTTTGGTTGCTGCTACCATGGCTGCAGGCAGCACGTTGTTTTTGCGTGTTTGCGTTTCATATCTGACAACCTTGGTGTCAAAATGGGCAACAACACACAGACCAAAACAAAATCTACACCAATTCTATAGAGTCCATTCATTCTTCTCGCTCCATATCAGTACAAATGTTGCTTCAGGCTGACATTTCAAGAAAGGCTCCTGTTATTCATCTTCATTTGGAGATTTCCTCCATCAGTTTTCCCAGTCGCCAAAGTGAATGGCGACCTAATACCAAAGTTTATGGCGACCTAATAAGATTTCATGGATTCTTTTAACCCTTTTACCTTCGTAATGGCATGTAGACAAACAGGTGATGAATAAGAAAGGTAATTAGATGTGACTCGAGCTCAAACATATTTCTAAATTAGCTGCATGACCAATGCGATCTGCTTTGTTGAAGAAATTAATTTCCTGTCATACATGATTAGACAGCTGAATATTATTCTGTTAAGTCAATGAGTCATTCATTCCTCTTTGGATTTACATGTCATTAACATCTCTTTGCAATGTAGTCAAACATTAAACAGTCCTTGGTGTAGATTTTCTTGATGATGCTGAATATAGTATGCAAATGTTCTTGTTTTTATGTTGCCCCTGAAATACCAACATTCACTGGATTCTTTTTTTTAATGAGTCAGCTGGGTTAATGACCAAAAATAGCAGCAGGTTTGTTCCTCAAATGTCGGGCTGATTTGCAGCTTGACCGCTAATCAGCAACTAACTAACCTTTATCAATTAAACATCCATAATAACACTGGTGGATATCCTTTGGGTGCTTCATAAAAGCAGCTTTTTAGTCAGCCACAGATCTGAATGAGAGTACCATCATTCATCTTCTCCTCTGCCTGTTTCATATGTATCTTTAATATCTTCAGTTACTAAAATAGAGCTTCTATCTTTAGCTGTTCACAGTTCATCTTAGCAGACAGTGACTGCTCCTGAAATAAAGCCTCTTGTCTTCTCAGATTCCTCCTGAGGTAATGCTGCCGGGCGGAAGTGTTGATGAAAACGTGAACACTTTTCAGTGACTGAAAAGCATTGACATCATCATTTTGTAGCTGTTAAATAATGCCAACAAAGATATCACAGATGTGATAGAAACATGGACAACCACAAGCAACTCAGCAACCCAGCAGCTGCAGACTTTGAAAATGTGAGGACGGGAAAAAGTTCTATTCCGTACATATAATCTATGGTTTCCTTGAAGCTTGAAGTCTTGAAAAATGCATTATGCTCATTTATTTGTCCCCTGCACATGCTGAAAAATCACCGCTGAGCAACCAACAACGCTTTATGTCAGAATCAGCACCATTACTGTCTGACAGGGAGTCCCACTGTTAAGCTCTGAGCTTATTAAAAAAGACTGAGCACGCCATATCTGCCAACATTCCCGAATCCTTCAGTAAAGCCTTTTTTTTGTGTTTGGGAACATGTGGAGGGGCAATACTCCTAGGTGTCATCCTATGTACTTTTTGTTCTTCCTGATGTCCTGCTGCTCCATTTGAACATATCTAATGATGTCACATATTTGTTCCACCGCATCACAAAGTGCCACTGTGACATAGAGAGACTCACCAAAGAGCCGTTTTTCAGACAGATCATCACATTGTAAGAGATGTGAAATAACATATGTTGTAAAGAGAAAGTGGTAATAATATAGCATTTGATTGCACCTAACTCTTGCTCTCACTTGTCAAGCTTAAATTTCAAAGGTTGTTACTGAGGATGCAACATAGTCTGTAATTATGAGGCCTTTCCTACAGTACAGACACAGGACTAATGGTTCCATTATAATACACAATGATTTGTCTCTGGAGCAGAAGCTGTTGTTTGAGCTAATTCACAAAATTGAATATTGTTATAATTACACTTTGACTGAACTGCAATGAGCTGATTTGTTACCAATTCAGCATGTTTTAGAGACATACACAACACTGGTATCTGCTGAGACACACTGTGGAGATTCACAATTGCTCCTGATCATTAAATCTAATTTCTGCATCCGTTTTTAAATGTGTCAGTTAATGAGACTACTTTGTGGGATCCGTCTATCTGTTCTAACAATTGCACCCTTCATATGAATGCTTTTGATATTGGTGTTTCATTTTACGGTGCCTGAAAAACAATCACAGCATACACTGAGTGAAGAAGTGCTTTAAGAGGTTCATTGTCAATCATCTACGACATACTCTGCATGTTTGTTTGTCATCATACATAGCTCCTCTCTACATATACAGATTTGAATCCATTGTTTAGCCAAGGTATAAAGGTGTGGCTCTGTGGATAGTAATGTTGGTCAGTTGACATGAAATGTTGGACAGTCATGGTCTCAAGACGGTGAATTCTGAATTTGGTGATCCCCTGATTTTCCTCGAGCGCCACCATGATGTTCAAATTTACAGCTTTAGTGAAATTTCCAATACTTACAAAATACTTACAAAAATTTCTGACCAAATACCTGTAAATATATTCCCATCAGCCTCAGCTATACTTTGTGTTTGGTGCTAATTAGCACATGTTAGCATGCTAACAGGCTAAACTAAGATTGTAAAGATTAGAACTGCTAAACATCATCATGTTAACATTGCCATTATGAGCATATTAGCATTCTGATGTCAGCATTTAGCAGAAAGCACACAGAGCTGCTAGCATGAACTCAGCCTTGATTAAAAAAAGCAACCTTTGGCTGACCAACAAAAAGGGTGAGAAAAGGCTTCACATAAGGAAAATATATAAAAAACAAACTGAAGGGGAAGCCACTCGAAAGCTAAAGTTGATGCAGTCCCAGGAGATACAAGCTTCCTCAGGCAGCTGGAATACACACACACACACATACACACACACACACATAGTTAATAAGAGGAATATGAGACATTGTTAAATCTCGAACCAAAACTGTGTTGTAATTTTCAACAAATAATTAACTCATACAGTTAAAGTTCAAACCAGGATGTGACCCTGAGGTGGTTCTCCATGATCGGAGAGGTGGATGTGTTATTAATAGTACTCGTTAAGGCCTGTGTGTTCTTGGGGAGACATTTTCATTTGTGCACAGTAGTGCCCCTCTAGTGACAGTGAGGGCACAGCACCCTCACCTCACCCTGAATTTCATCAGCCCATATGACCCAAGGGTATCCGGTCAAACTAAAATCTACCTGGAGGAGAAAAGCGTTGTACCACAAGAGCTGTCAGTTTGACCTGTAGTGTAAATTACACTGTATTATAATAGTTCAAAAGGGAAAAGGCTGTAATAGTGTCAGTGTAATTATGTCAGAAACCTTTTTTTCATGTTTAATTGAGAGGATGCATCACCAGGATGAGTGTTTTCCTCTTCTTTCTCTCCCCTCTGTTTTGTAGGAACGAGGACTTGCTCATTATTGGTCCATTCAATGCAAAGGGTGTTTTAGTGTCAAATGAGATTTGTCTCACCATTAATAGTTACCATCAAGTAATTGGTCCAGGCTCTCTCTGTAATTTACTCTCAGCCAGCGCTACATTGCTTTATGGTGAATAATTGCTCCTGTCTGGCTCACTACTGTTATGGGTAACATGAGTGTGGAGCTTCTGCAGCTGAGGGGACAATGATCCACAAGCCACAGGGCTCCAACGCTCATCTGTTCTAATCTGCAGTGATATCTTGTTTAGAGCTAAAAATCTTCTTCTTTTTTTATTACAGAAATTCAGTTATTTTGTAGCTTGCAGAAATATGAGAACACTGCGAAAACGAGCAAATATTTGATAAAGTTAAGATAGGATATTATGCTTCTTTCTAATGCGTTCTACCAGGATATTATCTCCCTATAAAACTTTAATTTAAAAAGTTCACTCCTGGCAAGTTTGTATTTATGAAACTCCTTCAAGCACATCGTGGGCTCTTGGTGATAAACAATGAAGGTGAATGATTCCACAATCTCATTTAATGTGCATAATGTCCTCATAAGACAGGCTCACAGCACTATGGATAATGCAGACGCACAGACATTTTAATAATCCAGTACTGTGGTGCTTTTTCTCCCCCCACAGAGCTCACTTGTATAACCTCACTGTATACTGATGAGCTGATGTAAGTCTTCTCGTTCATATGAAAGTGGAAAAATAGTAAGTGCAGTTTTTCTTTGTCTGGTAGATCATCATTAATTGCCATGTCTGTACCCAAAAATACAATGCAATCTTTCCTCCTAATGTCAAAAACTGCCAAAGCCTCAAGTTTCTTAATGTGTCTGTGTTTAATTGTTATGTAATCTCATGTACTTTTTTTCTTTTCAGTTGGTCTTTAAATTCTGAGAAAATGATCCATAATTCTTCATATTTAAATAGAACATACACCATATAAAAAAGAAGGTTCACCAATGAGGCTATTTTGAGACTGTTTCTCAATTGTTAATAAATTACTAATCTGAGACCGAGAGAATCATTAATTATTTGTGCACAACCATGCTACAGATGTTCAGCATAAAACAGATCAGATCTAGTAATTGCTGTACACTTACAGAGGGAAATGACAACATTTCTATGTCATCAGTTAATTATAAAGGCTATAAATGAATGGAATAAGAGTGGCTAACATTTTCTCAGGGATAATTTCCTTTAAGAGACTATTGTTGGACTGTAATTCAAAAGTAGTTCAGCAAAAGAGTCATGGCATGCAGTATGGTCGACTATGCTGCGGACACGCCAACTGTTTTGTTGTCATTACTTAGAATTCCTCATGGGGGCGGCAGAAACTATGCACTATAGCTTTAAACTATTGTAATTACCGGTAGTTGTTTTTTTTGGACAGTTATGTATCATGTTAGACATTTTGGCATCTGGAAAATGTGTTTATTTAAGATACAGCTTTAACAAAAATTTACACAATGTTCCTCTTTTTATACTTAGAATGGTTTGTGATTTCAAATTATTCCAACAAAATTCCCTAAACAAAATATGTTGTTTGTCCATGCTCTCTGGAACAACACATAAGCATTTTCTGAAATTGACAGTAGCTTGTCACTATTTGTCTGTGCCGTCCAAAACTGTTGGACCGCTATGGTTATGGTTCGGTTACGCATAGGCACAAAGATGACTTGGATAGGTTGGGGAAAGATCAAAGTTTGGCTTAAAAAATTACTACTTTGTATAGGTGTTCTTATTGTGTCCTATTTATCCACCCAGACTTCCTGGACCGGAGTCATAAGCTAGATGTCATTTGAATGTAAACGGATGTCGTTTTTGCCATTTTAAAGCTATACATAACTTTCAGTTTGTGTTGATCACAGCGGCCGCTTTGGACAAAAGTGATAGTGTTTTTACCACACCTGCTGTCGTAAAGGTCTTTTTTTTATGGTGCTGTATTACCAGGTTAGCGTTACCGGGAGGTCATATAGTTGCAATGAATGTTTTGCTCAAACAGAAAATCATTAATTTACAATAAGATAATACGTTACAGATGCATCGTTGCATTTCAAGTTACTTTAAACACCCACTCAAATATTTTAGCCTCACATCACTGACTTATTGAAGTCCATTCTTTATGTATCACATCATGACTTTCTATAGAGCACAACAGGAATCCGCACCTCACCTGGCTGTGAGCCACAGAGAAAACAGGTTCTCATGGTATATTGATGGCCTTGGCTCTGATCGGAGTCCTTCACTGTCTGCTAGAGGTGTCCTGGTACATGCCTCACAAATTTTTAGCTTAGGGGTAGGATTTAAAAAAAAAAATGTCATAAGTGATTTAGCAATAAAAAATGTTCCCGTCCTTATTACCCATACCCTTCTCTGTGTGAACTAATTTGGCAGGTTTTTCACAATGAGGTTCACCTCTGATTTGACATTGCTGCATCTTAGAAACAGCAGAGTTCAGCTTCATTTGGAGATAAATTACTTATTTACTTATTTCAATTTATATTTCAAAAACACATAAACTGCCAACTTCCCTTCCTGCACATTTTAAGGAGTTTAGCCTTAATCCACCATGCAAGAAAAATAAACTACAAGCGTCTATTTTAGAGGCTCCCAATCAAATCCAGATGAACTTTGTCAAATGAGAAGGTTAAATGTGAAGGCCACAAACTGTTTGCAAGGCCAGAGCTCATTTCTGTGTGTGTTTGACAGCTGTGATTGACATTTTTGGCAGACTCCATAGTGCCCAAAAAGTTATTTTTGCAATGCTAACCACAGGGCAGCGTGCACACGCTTGAAAGCGCTGATACTGTGCCTCATTACTATAGTTTGTTTTGTGTCTCATTGTTAAATGTTTAAATACTTGTTTAAAATCTTTGAATCTGGGGAGGTCAAAGAATTAACAAATAGCAGATTTGATAATTGTCTAAATGTGACATTGAATTATGTTGCAGTGTTGTTCTCGAAGGTAATTAGCTGAAATTATGTTAATGGAAGTCTCTCCTCGACTGATTTTCAAGAGATTTAATTACAGATGCAGCTAAATGGGCAGATATCTAGCCTTATTATGTTGAAAAACTCCTGTAACTCTGGGAAAAAAGTAACAGGTTAAACATTTTCTTCTCCTACTAAAAATATCTATAAATTAAGATACTTAATAGCTCGCAATAGCTTTTTAAGCAACGACAAAAGTGACACGATTAAATAAACAATGCAAGAATCATCTGTGTTGCATCTTGGAAATGCAAATCCAGAGACAGAGCTGCACATCTCCCCAAGTCTGTTAATCTCTGTGACACCTTGACACTTTTATGAGCTCACATATCTGTTCACACGCTCGATGTGTTCATGGTTGCCCCCGGTGATGCCTTGATATCACTTGCTGTATGGATCAGCTGCTTGAGGAGCCGGATGAGCTATGGTGAATTTCCCTGATGGAGATGGAGGGAGGGTGGCGAGTGTGTGAGGAGGGCCATGACAGTGAGAGGAGCTGGGTAATTTACTCGTGTCCATTCATTATCTTCATTAAAGTCTGAGGGGCAGACACATGCTCACTGTCTGATTTATCCAGGCAATCCCGGCAATGATAGGATGGTCAATTACACTCCCTCCTCCAATCAGATTCACCATTTCATTAATGTCGCTCTGTAGATGACTCATCTGTGTTTCATTTCTCTGTTGAATCACTGGGACATGTAACGTATTTAACTTAATAGAAAATCATTATAATCTGTATTGTCCCATTTCTTTGTTCAGTAAATGTTATTAAATGTCTAACCTGCTTCATAGAATAATCAGGTTAAGTATTTGTCTAGACGATTGAACGCAGCTGAGCTCCGTTCAATCAGACTGGCTGAGGACAAAATCGTCTCCCACTTCAGATTTTTGGGTTGTTGGAGAGAAAGATAGTTTTAGCATGTCTGTTTATCATTCTCCATGGTTAACAGTATGCACAATGGAAACAAGTCTAGGAGTCTACAGCCATGCTTGCTGCTCTGTAACACTCTACTTAGGCACAGTGGTTATTTGAGCTTAATGCTAATGTCAGCATGCTAACATGCTCACAATGATAATGCAATAATGTTTCCCTTTTTAGTTTAGTGTGTTAGCATGCTTATTTGCACTAAGTACAGCAGAAACTGATGGGAATTTCATTATTTTTGCAGACCATAAAAATTACTATTGGCCAACTTACATTTTAAGTAAAAGTCAGGGGATCATCAAAGTCATTAGGATTTCTCCTCTGGGGAACATGAATGTCTGTACAAAACGTAATGGGAATCCATCCAATAGTTATTGAGAAATGTCAGTCTGGACCAAAATACTGGACTGACCGACAGACATTGTCATCCATAGAGAACATTGACAGGCAGAGTAAATGACAAATAAGAGACGCATTATATAAAGAACATTATGGTTTAATTGGTTGTTTTTTCCACTTTGAACCAATAAAACCTTCTGTAATGGTTAAAAAAATCCCGCCCCAACATAAAACCCAACAGCCTTCCTCTGCCTTACAAATATTACACTGGGTTTCACTTTTAAAGTGCTCATATTATGCTTTTTGGCTTTTTCCCTTTCCTTTATTATATATTGTTATATATCTGTTTTGTTCATGGTATAGGTTTACAAAGTGAAAAAGCCCAAAGTCCACCCCAAAGGGACTTACCATCGCCAAAAGAAAACACTGTTCACAAACTGCTCCACACAGCTCTGTTGTAGCCTTTACTTCCGTGACAAACATGCGTCACTTTGTGTCACACGTTATAATACTCGCCTAGCTGCTAGCGTAGCACGCCCTCATTCTTTGCTTCTGACTGGCTAGCAGTGCTGACCTAGTTACTGCACATGTGCGACTCCCAACAAAGATGGAATAGAAGTGTGATGCCTCACTTGGTAGCTAAAACAAAGAGCTCAACACACTTTAGCAGGAAATGCATCACATAAGGAAGAATGATGCTATCAAAATATTATTTTGTTTTAAATTCAGAAGAAAATGATGCAAAGCTTTTGAAAGTTTAAAAGTGGTTATACAATAATAGATGCAAACAACACTAAATGACAAACTACCAGCTCAAAAATTAGCACTGCTGTGAATTAACACCTCTGTGTCACAGCCTCGGAGTCTCGTCTTTTTGTCCTCTGTTTGATGGATATTTATAGACTATGAAAGACTTCTCAGTTTTTTCTCAGTGTCAAACGTGAACCAGCTAATTAGAAGTTAAGTTGCAATCTCAAATCGTCTAAACACTAGGAAGGATTTGGAATCACTTTTCTGGTAACTTGATGGAGGGTTGTGTGCCTATTTGGCTAATATTACTTCTGCCAAATGTCAGAGAACACAATGTGAACAATATTTTATTGATATCTTTGCAACATTTATCACACATTATACATACAATACAATAATTCTGCTGATGTCTGGTTGCCTTGAGGCTGAGCTGGATGTCAGGCTGAGGAAAGGAGAGCTTGATTGGAATTAAGGCTCTGTTGGTAGAAGCCCCAGCAGTGACAACCACAGGAGGCTAATTGGCCTTTGCCATTTAGCACATTGTTGGTAGAGGAGAATGGACATATTTCCCCATGTGTTTTGACTTCCTGGTTTGTATAAAAGAGCAGAAAGCAGCATGAGAGCAACACATTCCACACATTCCATATATATATATATATATATATATATATATATATATATATATATATATATATATACTGTATCTGAATAAGCAGCCCTTGTTATCTGTTATTGAAAGAGAAATCCTTCCAACAATTGTTTGGTGTGTTTGATTAATATTTATTCAACTGTTGCTAAATCCTGATTGGTGCACATTTTCCTAACTGAGCCTCCAACCTCAAACCAATAATAATAAAAAAAACTAAAAACACATTCAGAAATCATTCATGTGAAATAACAAAAAAGAAAGCTTTATAGGGTATTTAAATCTGATATTTTGGAAAAAAATGTTGACAGAATATAAATAAGGTATCAATAAAATCTTTGAGAGAGAAACATACACAATTGTTAATCTCTTGATTCCTATATTGCTTCCACTGTATCTACATTAAAAGAGATATTGCGCTGATTTACTGTAATTCCAGCTCTGTGTCATTGCAGTGAGGGCAGTGTGTGGCTTCCCTCCAAGGCTGCAGCAGATTATGCAAATTGCGTCATGGAGGTCCACTGAGATCCGCTGGAAAACGCAAAATGGCGCGTTTCTTTGCTCTGTGAACTGGCGCCACGGAGGAATGCCAAACACCGTAAATCTAAACACACTGGCCCTCCTTTATCAACCTAACGTAGAAACCAGTGCAGATATGAGCGCAGAAATCATCTTACGACAGGCTTCACGTCTGTTTCATGAAACGTTCGTAACACTCCAATCAGAGCGTAAGAACGGGTCGTACATTGATAAATGCAGTGGCTGGAAACGATTGTAATTTAAATATCACGCCCCAATAGATTCTCGGTTTTGAGGCCTCGCCCCTACAATTTACGACAAGGCGAGACGTAATCCGGCTGACAAGTGGCACTTTTCAGAGGTGGAGATTGAAACCCTGATATCTCAGGTTCATTTGTACTAACGTGTGTAGCCTACGTTTTGGCAGCCTGAAAACTCTTATTAAAGGCTGTAGAAAGAATGCGGAATGGAAAGAGATCACTGATGCGATCAACAGTGTTGCCGTAGTAAATCGGACTCCAGCTGAAATTTATTTAATTTATACATCCTTGACATATGTATTCTATAGTCCTAATAGTAATATACAGGCTTGTATTGCAATCTCTTAGGCCTACATGTAGGTATACTTATATTTAAATAAACACACGGTAGCGGAGTTTATGCAGTGTCTTTTATTTTACTTGTGGGTTTTTTTCATGAGTCAGAACGAGGCAACAGCTGAGGGAGAGTGCATGTCCTCCGTCCCCCGTGCTGGACCACCACCTCGACCCTGTCTCCTGACAGCAGAGGGGCTGGAAAAACAAGCCAAAATAACTCAGTCAATGGCAGAAATAAATTGTTCACTTGAAAGAGAAACAGAAACCTGAAGAATAAATAAAAATGTTGTGCATCGTCATGTTTCCTGTATTGAATATCATTACCAAACATAACACTATAGGCTACCTTTTAAAAGCGAGGAATAATATCCTGTCTCCTTCGTATAGCCCCCAGTTGGGGCTGTGCTGGACACTACTCTCTGTGCATCGGGTCATCTGGCTCCATCAATACACTTATGGCACCGTGTTTTCCAGCGTGATTCGCAGCCTACGCTCACATTCAAATTGATAAATGCCGAGCTTTGCGTAGGAATCGGCGTACGCCCGTACTACACCTGTTTTAGGTCGTACGCACGTTTCATAAATGAGGGCCACTGTCCACACAAAAAGGACACAGAGCTAAAACTGGCAAAGCAGCAGGTAAATGGCAACCAATCACCAAAGGGTAGAAACAAGTGGTCCACTTTGTATTCATATCTATAAAACTAGCAAAGTGCCTGTATGTACTGTACATTCCTGTACAATGCATGCACACATGAGGTCTTGCTGGCATTTCTATAGGCAGAACAGGACAGATCAGCTCTCCCTGCAGCCTCCCTGCTGGGCAACAAGGATCTCACTGAGTCATGTGTTTGTGTGGTTTTCCCTCATCGAGCCTGTCATCCTCAATCAGCTCACTGTGACTGAGATCTTTAAATGCTTGGTAACTACAAGAAGCTTACAGAGCCAAAGATCAGCAAACAATGTGTTATGATCCTACTGTACAAGTCAAATTATAAAGGGGAAAATCTACAGATTTTCTTCACCTTCAGCTATTGTATAAGATTAAACAATGCAAAGCCTCTCCTGGTAAATAACCTCAAACCTCTGTTGTGCAGCAATACACTCTGGATATTATAAATACATGATATGCTAAACAAAGCCAGTTTGAAAATTGTTATCGGAACAATATTATGTTTTATTTTTCACATACTGTCAACACACAACCATATATGTGATACATTGTATGGAGAGCGTGGGGGTTATGTGTTAGGTTTAATGCTTCATACATTTTTCATGACATTTTTCTTTTGGTTCTTAAACCTGAGTTAGTGAAGCAAGGAAGTATTGATTCCTGAATCTTAAAATCAGATCTTATGCAATCCACAACACCCTTCGCACACAATTTCATCCAATGTTGCCCTATTTCATCACAGAAATTGTCAATTAAACAGTTAAGGCTGTTTCTTTGTTAAACCTTCAATAATTTCATCATTAACTGCAAATATTATCAAACTTTCAATCATTACAAGACAGGATTGCAAGTTTAAACTGAAGTCCAGATTCAAGTCCAGAGGTGACATGACGAACACTAGTAAGTGTTCTCATGTCGCGTTTTGTTTGCAGATTTTTCCCACAAGAACATAATCATTGACAAGATTCAGTGATTTCTGGTGGAGGTAGCATCGAGGGCTCTAGACATCTATCCTGCACATTTTGTTTTGTTTTTAAATGAAAAAAGACACCATCATAATGCTGCCATATATCCTAATATAAAAGGAGGTACAAATCATTCCGCTTGGTTGATGCATGGCGTCTGTCTAAAGAGGCATAGATGTCAGCCTGTTCTCTCAGAGACAAAAGTTCAAACGTCACTGTCTTTAATTAATGGATTTGTTTTTGGTTTTTTACCACTAAAGCCTGGAGATAAATGCTCATCTGCAAAAAACTGCCATGCATGACACCACCGAAAAACTTCTAATGAAACAGTAAATGGCAAAACCATTCAGCCTCCTGATAAACATCATAAAAGATTATTTTAGATTGAAACTTGCAAAATTGTAGCACTTGTCTACTTTGGATTAGTGTTACATTAGCAGTAGTAAGTACATAATTCCATATGTGTTCATTCATAGTTTTGATGCCTTCAGTGAGAATCTACAATGTAAATAGTCATGAAAATAAAGAAACGCATTGAATGAGGTGTGTCCAAACTTTTGGCCTGTACTGTATGTGTGTGTGTGTATATATATATATATATATATATATATATATATATATATATATATATATATATATATATATACACATATATATATATACACATATACATATATACACATATACATATATATATATATATATACATATACACATATACATATATATATATACATACATATATACA